>NC_143559.1:15952500-16252500 GCF_054136105.1 Typopeltis vanoorti | reverse complement strand
ACATGGAGGCATATGTCTGCCCCGGACATTGTTTAATATCGTGTTCGATCTTGTATCGCTCACATTTAGATGCTGTACATTCTCTTCTTAGATGACCTACCTGCCTGCATCTGAAGCATACAGGAGGTCTTCCTGGAATGATTACTAAGCCTGGCATTTTAGAAACTTTTATAATATACGGGATATTTTCTATTCTGGCATCGTCATTCAATGTAATAGTCAATCTTTTTTTGTTGGATAATACATGCGCTCATTCTTTATCTTTTATATTGGATACATTTTCAATACATTCTATTTTACCAAATGATTTAAAGTGCATGCCAACTAATCTATTAGATATTTGGGGGGGGGGCAACCAATGAATTAAAATATCTAATTTTCTAGATCTCACAATGGGGATAATTTCACCTGTATGGTTATTAACATTAAGCAATTTTAATTTAGCAAATTTTTCTTTCAAAGAAACATGTTTAAATGAAATTATGAAAACATAACTGAACTTTAAAGAGCCAAGGTGCCATACATCGGAACCTCTTACCTTGCCTTTCAAACTTTCGATGATATCCAGTTCTGTATGTGGGGCGCCAGAAGGATCACACTTCAGGATGCAGGCCTTGCTCCAATCTAGTTCATCTGGGAGATTCAACGATGAGAGAACATCTGAATTGAAATCCTTCGTTCTACTGGCAGCAGGTGACTGAAAGACGGTCGCTGATGCCTGTTCCATTGTGTTATGTAGATTTGTTACTGTAGAGACTGGGGATGTATCCTTCAGAGATCCAGTAGCCTTGGTACTTGAAGAGGTATTGCCAGATGAAACATTTCCTTCCGGTAGTTGTTGAAAGCTAGTAGCCTTAATAGATGAGCTTGTATTAGCAAGTGAAGATTTTTCCGCGATCGACGACATGCTGTATGAAAGTAGACGGTACGTTAAGGGCAGCGTGCCCGCACTGGTAAGGCTTAGCAGCACTAATCCTCTTACGCTCGAACACTAAGGAGCACACAAAAACACGTCTACTCTGGTCAGAGTTCACGCCACATCCACTGAGCTATACACTGAGCTCTCTGTGTAGCTCAGTGGATGTGGATTTGAACAGAAGAAAGTGTAATTTTGTGAAAGTGAGAAGACTAATGTGATATGTCTGCTAGGATATTACAAATATGATTCAGTTTGAGAAAATTCTTCTCGACTAGAGATCAGAATTTTACCAAAAGGGAGAGTGAAGGAAGATTTTCCAAGAAATAAGAAAGTGTGGACTTCCTTTTGATGGCATTGAAATTTATTCGATTATTTTCACCCAGTATGAAAAAAAAATAAGTAAAGCAGTGTTTAAGATATTGGTTAATGGCAATTGAACCATTTGAGCACCATGTTTTTATAAAAGAAATTGTGCAGCATCATCAGGAAACTAGGGATAGGATTTGAGGTAAGGGAGAGAAGATCATCATTGTATAGAAGAGTGTCGAGTGAAAATACTGGCCTGCAGTACTCTGTCATTAACACATATATATCATGAGAGAACGCCATCCATCACAACATACATTGAACGACCAGAGGAAACTTGCAAACCGGGCACAGAGGATAGGAGAGAGAGAGAGAGAGATCATAAGGTAACTTCAAACTTTTCCATGGCTTGTGTCCAGAGATGAGTAAGGTTGGAGAGAACATTTGTTTTGGAGTGAGCGTCTAAAGGACGTATCTGAAGATATGAACCTTCTCGACTACCTGTCTGTTTTTATCATAAAAAAGCTCCCTTCATCTATTCATCCATTCAAGTCTCTCCTTGCCTAAGGAAGGACTAAACCCTTCCAACTTCCAAAATATGCTCCAACCAACGACGTAATGATGTTTAAGCTTGAATTTAATCTACAAAGTTAAACTACTTTTCCTGTACCCACATTATTACATTCCAAAACAAGGTTGGCTGAACGCCTCCATACTGTAAATGTTAGGATGCCGCGTTTCTTTTGACTCGATCTTGTTTCGAATTCTTGTTGGATGCGAGGAACTTGTTTCAGGGCATTTCAAATAAAGGTAAGTTATGTGGTCGTGCGGAGTGTTAGGTTTTTTCCCTCCCAAGTACTCGTAATTTTCTTCCTGCAGAAGGTAAATTAGTTGGAGAATGGGCATTAAGAAAATGATAAACTGGCTTCAGTGTGTTTGCTTTCTAATTTTAATCAACCAAGCCCATGACAAGATGTAAACCTTATATATACATTTTCCTTTTGAGGGTAGTTATACACGAATGGTTCAAAATCATCCTACAGTAGTATTATGGCTGAGCTCACAGTTATACAAGTATAATCCAAGAATCCTGCACTAAAAAAAAAAAAAAAAAAAAAAGCATGGAACTATCAAGTTATTTCATGCCTCGCACTGTGCGATGAAATCATCTACCACCTAAGAATCATCTACCATCTACCACCTAAGCTGGTAGATGTGATACAAACACCCATGCCACATCGGGATTCGTATCTGCGGCTTGTGGGTGGAAAGGGGGGAACACAAACATCTCGGCCAACAAAAACTCCCGCTCAACATTCGCTTTTACCATATACAAAAAAGCTCCACCAGTGTCCTTACATGGGCATACGTAAGGACACAGGGAACTGACACTGCTTTTAAGGACACTCCACAAAAATGCATGCCTAACTTCTATGGTGCTCGGAAGGTGGTACTGATACGTTAGCTGCACTATTCTTCTTCCTCTCCTAGTTATTTACATTTTGATGTCACTTGATGCCCTATGGTCACTTCCATACTTCATAGGGTTTGGGGAGTGAAGCCTTCTGCTACACATACCGCCTGCTGAATTAGAAACTTTTATTTAATACTGTGTTGGACCTCCTTTAGCCTGAATTATAGGACTATGCAGTTTTGCATAGATTCCACAAGGTGCTGGATTGCATCTACGTCTACATACGAGGCGTTCATCAGACAGGACTTTAAATGGCTCAGATTTGACGGGAGACGATTTTGCTCCTGGATCTGTCCCATACATTGGGGTTCAGGTCTGGGCTTTGTGGTGGCCAGGGAAGATGGTGGAAGTCGCTATCGTGCTCGCAGAACCACTGCTGGATAAGAAATCAACATTGCTGGATGAACTTGATCAGTAACAATATTCACATATTCCTGGGAGGATATCCGACCTTCCGGCAATATCAGGGGGGTCCGTTCCCAACCAATAGAACATTGCCTCTAGAACCTTGAGTTGTGTTTACATAGCAAGCTAGGTTCTTTGTTTCATGAGACTCCTGCCAAACGCTCTGCTTACCATTGGTACAGAACAAGGTGTGCTGTAACTCGTCGGACCACATTACTTTCTTCCGGTTTCCAGTCACGGTATTTTTCCTGACATCACTTTAGACGAACTTTCCGGTTCTTCGCGGAAATCATTGGTTTCCGCATAGGCATGCAACTGTCAATACCGATCCTCCTCAATTCCCTGCGCATAGTTCGGTGAGACAGGAGTCGGGAACAGCCTTCATTAAATGCTTCAGTCAACTGCCGAACACACGAAGTTCTGTTTGCCCGTAGAAGCCTCAAAAGACGGCGATCTCGTTTCTGACAGATTGTCTTAGGACCACAGTTACGCCTCGTAGACAAGCAATGCGAGTTATTTTCCCCTGATTAAAGACTTAGGATATCTCACTTTTTGAGAAACCAGTCAGCTTTGCGCTGTTTTTAAAATCGTGGCTCTAGCCAGAGGCATCCACAATAAGCAGTTTTTCGAACTTCGAAAGAACCTTTGTTTGTTTGTTTTTTTCCCCCATTGTGATCAACAGTATTGACTGTTACTGACCAGCAGCATTCTTAAATAGTTGCCTAGAGCACGTGACCAAGTATTTTGTATATACGCTGCATAAGTGACGTTTACCATTGGCGCACCCAGAGAGGGGGAAAAGGGGCCCTGCCCCCCGCAAAAGAAAAAGGAAAAAACACTAGAAAAATTTCCAAAAATATTTTCCTAATTAAAATTATTATTATTTTTTTTTGAAATTTATGTTGTATCTTCTATTTCTATGCTACTTATGAATTAGCGATCACATAAGGTGGGGATACCCTATAGCACTTGGGAATCTACCCCCCCCCCCACCCGATTAAATGTTGAGTGCTCGGCCCTCTCCAAGATTAAATCCTGAGTGCGCCACTGACGTTTACATATATCTGCATAAAGGTTTCTAATTCATTGGGCAGTATGTATAGAAGTGATTCGGTCGCAGATTCCCTTTCCACAAAGAGTTAAGACAGTCGCAAACAATAGTTATGGCGGGATCAAACCCGTACCCATGTGGCTGGAGAGCGAATACGCTAACCACTCGGGCAACCAGACCGGCTTCTCTCTCTCCCCGCTTAAATACTTCTAGCAATGACGATCGTTGAATCTTCTTGAATAGGGTATTCACTTAGAGTGCCAGTAAGAACAAAGGAATATTTTTAATCTCCATCCTTATTTCTGTAATAGTATGCGTTGCTAACTGTAATGTAATGCGGTTAACTATAAAGTTACAAGAATAATTCAGGTAATCTAGTTTTAGACCAAATGATTCAAGTTCTGTGACTGACATCTCTAACCCTTTCACACTTGTCAAAGAAAGTTTTCACTAAAAACAAGTAGTTAAGACAGATTCCGTTTAGAATAACTAACGACGCCCTTTCGCATTAGAAATCAGGACACCGAATTCTGTCAACAGTGTTCTGACAACTCGATAAAACGTAGGAAGAGTTAAAACGATGGAGTCTGCGTTGTTAAAAATCACTTTGAAGAACTAGTTTCTCGATAGCGGTATTTCAGTCTTGAGGAAGCTGTAAGGAATTGGCGCACTCAATTTTTCAGTATTTTGTCTACCAAGACTATCTTGTTTACTTGTATCTATACTGCTACAGATGGATACTTATTTAAAAACTTGACTAAGCATGTATATTTCTACAGGCAGAGATGAAAAGGCATTTCCTTTTCTTTCTTTTTTTTATGTGCTCTTATTATTTTAAATTAGCATCGTATATCAGAATAATTCGATATAATAACTTCATGAACAGCTGATGAAATGAAATTTTAATTTTTTTTTTGTTGTTGTTTTGTTTATAGGTTTGCAACCTTTTTTTTTTATAAAAAAAAGGGTTGAAAAAAAAAAGGGTAACTGATATCTCAGCGAAGAGTTAATAATCCGGAGAACCCTTATCTAGAGAGCAAACATAAATATTTTTCATTTATAACTATCCACGCAGAAAGCACGCAATATTTTTTCTATAATTCTGTTCCACCTTAAAGGTATCTTTTGCACTATCTTATGCATAAGTTCAAAGAAATTTAATAAAACGACAGTTTTTGCAAACACCGCCTTGAAAAAAAAAAAAAAAAAAAAACCTTCAAGGTATCCTTAGTATAAAGAAAGGTTGGACATATGTGGGATCCAAAACCGTGATTCTGGGTTTAATTCATAAAATTTCAAAAGGGAAGCATTTTTTTTTTTCTGTATTCACATTTGATAGATTGGACGTGGCCATAAGATATTCTGTTACTGATTGACAGCGCATAAAAAAGAGGAAATAGCGACACTTTATGTATCTTATCAGTACACCGAGTTTGTTGTGTGAAAAAAAAATTAGAGGTTTCTTTTTTTAATTCTTAATGAATTTTCGAGAAAGAAACCATACTAAAATCTAAATCCGGGAAAACTATTGGATCAGGATTATTTCAGGCATATCCACCGTACCAAAACTATTTTCATTTCAAGGGCTGTTTTATTAATAAGGTCCTTATTAAAAAGAGAAATTTTATGCAAACAAAGAAAGTTTTTCCCTTAAAATTCCAAATAAATTTATATAAATTATTTCTTATTTGTAGTCGATAACATTCACAAAACCATATTTTAAATGATAAATATGAAAATTTTCCGTTTTCAGTGGTTTTTTATTTTATTTAATGGATTTTTTTTCTTCACGAAAGCCCAAAGTGTCGTGAAGGTTTTTTTTTTTTTTTTTTTTTTCAACCGAAGCAGAAACTAAAAACATACACCTCATTAAAATACAAAACACATTTAGGCGGAATGTCTTCCCACAATGAGTGCCTGGCCTCAATGGGAGTAATAATGCACTCTAATTTGTTTCAAATTGTTGGTTTAAATTTAATATTTATTTGAAGACACCTTATTTCGAATGTGTCAATTTTTATTTACTTATTCATTATTCTTCGTTTTAAAAATAAAGCTAATGAAGCAACTGCTTGTTGTGTAAGGTTTCTTAGAACGAAAAAAGTTGACGTTTAGATTTGAGCAAAGCCTCTGTTAAGATAAAGGTATAGAAAGAATTAAACTTCTCTCGATGTGCAACCGGAACGTAATGTTGCACCAGAAAATATTGTCGTTTGCATTCAATAACAATAAATTAAATTCTTCAATGCCTTTTCATTCCCGGCGTAGTCTCTTACATCATTAATATCGAGTGTATTACCATTGTGTGCCAAAAAGGAAGCAATGTTTCGTACTCTTACGTACGTACTCAAGTGTGACCTACGATCAGTTTTGCTTAGTTATGGGATGAGTTTCCTGAGTTTCTTCTCAGAAAGTGAATCACTATTCCACTCCGAAGACTGACTGACTCTGAAATCAGTCAAAAATAAAAATAAATTATGAGTGGATTCGAATCATTAGATTATATTCCAATCTTTCTTCAGCGCCGGCTTGGTTGGCCGAGTGGTTAGTGTATCCGATCTCCAACAAGTCGCAGGTTCGAATCCCACTGCGGACATGGAGGTTTGTGATTGTGGTGTAGTGTGACCTTTGCTGTCCTTGCGCCATTGAAACCATAAATCCTCATCATCTTTCTTCAGTGATCAAAAGGCAACTCCGGCGTTTCATTTCAGTTACGTTAAACCGATAATCTCTAAGCCTATTACATTCGTCAGTCAAGGACTATAGTGTAATAGAGAAAGCAGTTGAATCTGCTACATTAATGAAAACAAAAATCCTACTTTAAAAATTAATCTATTCTGGAATTTCTAAGGACATTAATGTGGACGGCTTATAAATTCATATAAACTGCAATATTTGTACCACATTTTCAAAAACTTATCAGGTGATTTCTAAAGGAATAAGATTGCATCTTATAGAGATGTCCAAAATTGTTACAAATGCTAAAGAAATGCCATCATAATCATTTGAAAATATAATTAAGTAACTTACTATGTTAGCAATTTTCCTGTCACTTTTAACTGCCTTAATGTTTTTCACAAGTTTTCAACGGGGGAAAAATGTGATTGTCTGTATTAACAACCTCCTTTTTTAACTGGATTAAAGTAATTTTTTCCTTTCGATAATTCGTTTTTTTTAAAACCATCTATTTTACGTAATGAGAGCATGACAAAAAAAAAACGGAACATTCCGACGTCTCGAGAAATCTTTTTCGGGATACCGAGTCAGCCGTGTGAAATCAGGGAAAAATTCAGGACGTAGGGACAATCTACCCGTGTGAAAAGATATGACCATATAACTTTTTACCACTGCAAACCTGAACTAAGTAAATGCAGCTAATATAAGTAAAAATAGTGAAAACGACTTTTTGTTTTTGAATGAGCTATTTTTAGAAAATCCCTTCCTGCCTAAGGAACTCCTGTCTCATTGCACAAACGATCACTGTCGTTCAAAAAACAAAACAGGAGGATTATAGTGAAAATACAGTGCAACACAAGACGAAGAACGCATAAACACAGGCTTTGGTAATTAATTAATTAGATAAAGCGTCTTAACATACATAATTTTGCCACTAAAACACTCTCTCATAAACCACCGTATCTCTTAGTCGCAATAGATAATAATTAAAAAATATTCGGTACAACGCGCCCGTTCTTCAGTCGTTGTGCTGGCTTTACAACCTTTCGGTGGATAACAAGAGTAGTTTTCATCTAGGAATACTTTAAATATATATATATAAACGATCTTTCAAATGCTGAAACAAATTGTAAACGAAGAATTAATATAGAATGTTCGCAAAAAAAATAAATAACAGTATTCGTTGGATATCAAAACCTGATCGAAAAACGGCGACTAGAATCAATGTCCATGACGGGATTCTAACCCATATCCTGATGATGGATTATACTTCTACCCAGACGGATTTGTCTGGGTAGACGTATAATCTACCCAGACAAATATAGAGTAGATAAACCAAATAAACATACCTATCTGGACGGTAATATCTTTCAACTATATAAAAGACCTAGAAATACAGTTTAGAGAAGCCAAAACATAAATAATTAGCGGAAGAGGCTAATGTGTGTGTTTTTTTTTTGGGGGGGGGGGGTGTTACAAATTTGTTCACAGGTTTACAAAGTACTTAATGAGACTATTTTCAAATTAAGTATTTAATGAGATTCGTTTGTCGTACGTCTCAGTGCTCGTTATTCCAGTACAGGCTGGATTTTATTAAAATTTGGAATCCTCAAATATTTGCCGTCATGTTTTTCAATCGCCATTTGCAGAAGCACAAAAAGTTCAAATTTTGAAGCTTGTCGAAATTATACATCGTAATAACTTTGCTCTTCTCTGACTGAAATTTAGTGCACTTTGGAATTTAGAATGCACAAGACGATATCGAAACTGCATAGGAAGCGGGAATAACGCGTAGTGAAAGAAGACGATATCGAAATTCAGGTTTTAATCACATAATTTTTTATTGTCAAAATTTTGCAAAATGATTCGAACCGATATCAATAATCCCTTACCGACTGAGGAATTTGACAAAATTTGATATTTCGAATTAATTAAAATTTATCGAGTAAGTTCAATTTTGGTTTCATTCGGACTAATTGGGAGTGCCAAAATTAGGCAAAACAATACAAGTATAGAGTAGATAAACCAAAAAAAAAAGTTCGAAGTTTAATAAGCCAAGAACTTTGATACACCATTAGATCTGACATGGAATCGAGTACTTTACTTGACAGTTCTTTGAAGAACGTAAATTTGTCACAGAATCGTGACATTTCTCGTGAGGGGGAAAAAAAAAAAAATGAATATATTGAATACCGAAAATTCAACTCTGAACAGTTTTTCAACTGATCGTAAGTTTAAGACATATAGTGAAATTATAACAATCTTTTTGTTATAAATTACACCTTGAAAAGTCTTTTTTTTTTCCTGCTATAATTTCTGCTATTAGTCTACAGCGCATTTAAGCCAAAAACGGATCCAGATTCAGTTTGAGAAAAATGATATCATGCATCAATGATCATATTGCGCAGGTCTGTTAGTTCTCGTATTGGCACAAGTAAATGTATATTTACTTAAATGATGCCTGAAACCTTGAGAAGCTTTTTCCCACATACTTGGAAGGTATGGAGGAAGAAAACATTGTAGAATAGCGTGTGTGTGTGTGTGTGTGTGTGTTGGGGGGGAGGGGTAATTGCTAGCTATCGATGGTGCATAGTACCTTCTGGTACTATGCACCACATTCATTAGAAAAAATATCATCTCTGCTTACTCTGTGTCAATGCACCTAATTATAGTACAATGTGTATAATATCTGATAAGAACGAGTTTAACACTGGCTGAAAATTATCTCTTAACGTCAAAAGGCTGTCAAAAATCATAAGAAAAGGCAGGATCCACTAGAAAATGAAAAAAGCATTAATTGGGGATCGAATAAGATACTGGTGATGCTACTAAAGAACATTGTCGGTTGTTCCTTGTATATCGAAACATAATCAAGTTATCGTAAATTTGCAGAGTACAATAAATTCTTACTGACGGCTACTAAGCATACATTACATGAATTGAATAACAGCCCTCACTCGAATAGTCAAGTCTGCTGCTCCTTTATAAAAAAATAACAATAACACTAACTTAATGCATAAACTTTTGCGCGTTTTACTTTTAAGTAAAAGAAATATTTTAAAGCAGATAATGAGAGAATTTGCTAGCATTCGAAGGAAGCAGCGTCCGTCATTTTTCCACGTGTGATCACAACACTAATTTAAAACTTGTTTATTCAGGACAGGCGACTTCCTTCTGTCGAAACCGCTACTGCATCATGAGCAAAGAAACGAATCGCACAATTAATCACTTTTTTGGCCTTACTAGCAGACTGTTTCAATCACGTATTTAATGAAATAATAAGCATATTTGCCACATTTTTTAGTATATTTTAGAATGTCTCTCAGATACTAGTAACTGGTATACAATTAAAATAATAGCAGTATATCAAAACATAATCAAGGTATTGTACGTTTAGAGCACAGCAAATTCCTATTGACGGCTACTAGGTAACAAAAAAGCTTTATGTTCTGTAGACTTTTTTTCTTCTTCTTGATCCCTGTTTAAACTATTCACAGAGTAACCTACTGTGTCTTCCCTTGTTCGTACGTCACCAGAATGTCTGAGATCCAATCTTGCTGATTGTTAAGGAAGTTGGATAAAGTATCTAGGAAAGTATTCACAGATTGGCTTCCCTTTCATGTTCGAGAGAAAATAGAACACACATACTGCCAGTAATATATATGTTATAAACTTTTCTTTTGAGAGAAAGTTTGTAATTTCGCTAATTAGTTGTTTACACCAATTCTTGCGTCACTGTTTCGCAAGAACGAACAAATTGTACTTTCGTCACTAAAGGTCACCAGTGAGTTTAAAGATGGAACATGCAGAACTTAAAATAAAACTGAAATACTTCTCATTCTTCCGAGTTCTATAAAGCTAAGTAAAGCAACCCATCATACGTCTTTAAGACCTAATAATTTAGTCTGAACCGCTGTTCATTTCCTCATCCCAACAAACAGTATGTTTTTTTTTAGATCTAGAGCTTCTGGCTATCGGTAGAAACTGAAATGAAATTTAGTTTACTCACGAAGTGATAAACATTGAAAAAGGAAAACAGTCAAACACATCATAGGACTGTGTTCATTACGTGACATTTGAGTGCTTTGTGATGACATGGCGACCTCTTACCTTGAAAAGTTTTTGGCAATGCACTCTTGGCACTAGTAAAAACTATTTCTAGTGATATATGATTTCGTTGTTAATTTAGGCAATCCTTGTTATCGTATTATTGCTTGTGAGAGCTCGGCATGTACTTCTATTCGGAGCCGCAGACAGGAAAAGGTAAAATCGATGATAATTAGTCATTAAGGTATTATTTGCACCTAGGTTTTCCTTTTACGTCCTCTAATCAAATTTATTCGCTAGTTTTAATTCTTCTACCAGATAAATTTATACCGAATTATCCTGCTAATGAATTTTATTACTACAAAAATACGGCTTCACATTTTTTTTTTAACTTCCACTAAGATTTCCAGTAAAGAAAGTAGGTTGTCAAAATCAGCGGCGAGGAAGGCCCAATCCTATGATATATATGTTTTAAGAAAATCACTTATTAATTATAATTAAATTAAATCTACTAATAAAGAATTAAATATTAATTATTTATTAGTAGATTTAATGAATACATTAATTATTAGATTTAATTGGATAACGCCAACGAATTCCTATCCCCCGCCTACACACACAAGTCAGAGCCGTAAACAATATTTTTGTATACAACACGCTAAAAGTACAGTCAGAAAGAAAAATAAATAAATAAAGGGCATTTTTGGTTATTTTCCGAGTGTTTAACATTTTTTATTAATAAAACAATCTTTAAAATCGATATTAAAAATAAAGTGGATGAGCACGCGCGCACACACGTTTATGTGTGCGTGTTGGCTAATCAGTTTGTCGGAAATTTTTGTATTTGTTACACCTCTTGTGATGGCCTGTATACAGATTTTATTCGAATTCCTTCTCTTTTAGAAATGTCAACTACAGAATAACGCCAATGATGAACAAACAAAAAAATTCTCTAAAAGTTCAAATGGAGAACTCTTAATGAATAGCAAATTGGTAGTGGAAATGTGTAAACCTGTTTGTTTACACATTTCCACCGAAATGTTTATGGTCGATCTCGATTCAAGAATCTAATGATATCTATCAGCTCTACGCAACAGAATAGTCCTTGACCAGGTACAAAAATATCATATAGACCTAATACTTCTGCAAGAAACAAACATCAACTCCTCATCCAATTTATCCAGAAGATGGGCAGAGTGGCCTTATGATTTACAGCTCTGCAACCCAACAACATCATGGAGCAGGAGTTAGCTTAGGTGTACATCATAGATCTCCCTACAAACTAAAAGTGATTGCTGATATACCAGGATATGCCTTGTATGCGCACATAATAGCACCCAACCATAATACCATGCATGTGTTCAACATCTGTATACCACAGCAGGATGCTCTGGCATCACAAATCCTGGATTTCGTTCAAAACCATCTTTCTAGTATAGACCAAGCACATATCATAATAGCTGGAGACTTTAATTGCACTCTGGACCAAGAAAAAGACAGACTTCAGTATGATGACATCGTAGCCAATTAATAAACAAACTTCAAACACTGGCAAACGATAATGAACTCATCGATGTCTTTCGGCATCAACATCCTGATGAGAAATCCTACACATGGAGGTCAGCAATCACAGCGACAAATAGGCCACTCTACCAAGCACGACTGGACAGATACTACATTTCCAAACACACCTTGCCTCTAGTTAGAAACATCTCACACATCCCTTCCTACATTTCAGATCATTGCTTCGTCAAGCTGCAACTTTCATTATATTTGGAAGCATCCAAATCAGGAAGTGCTTATTGGATCTTCAACAATACTCTCCTGAAAGATCCAGCTTATATAAACACTCAGGCTTTAATAACCAACTTCACTCACTCGAAAGTGGATACAGAACCAATGAAAACATGGTGGCCCCACTTAAAATCACGAATAAAATCCTTTACGCAGATCTACAGTCACCAGAAAAATCAACAGAGGAACATTAGAATCCAACAACTTGAAGAACAGCTCAAGTATCTCCCAGAAGAAAGCCCTGAACATCATTCTGCCTTCCAAGCCATGCAAAGACAGGCAGAATTATCGGCAAAAGGTGCCCTACTTAGATCGCGGCATACACAAATAAATCTTTCAGACGCCCCCACAAAATATGTTTTCTCTTTGGAAAAAAAATGCCAGGCAGCAAATTCCATCTCTGCTATCAGACTTCGAGATGACAATATCACAGAAGATCCAAGTAAAATCACCTCTGAAATACTACAAGAATGCATACAGCACTGCAGGAACATCCCATCATGCCATTCACGAAATACTGAAAGAAACAAAAAAAAATTTCTGCAACAGATCGGAATCACTTAGAAAACAAAATCACGCTAGATGAACTGAAAACCGCATGCACATTTTTTGCCAAAGAACAAATCTCCTGGCCTTGATGGTCTCACGTCAGAGTTTTTCCAAGTCTTCTGGAATCAACTCGGACAACTCCTCAAAACACTGCAAGAAGCCTACATCAATGGCCTCCCACAATCCGTCACGACCTCAGTAGCACGACTGATACCAAAGAAGGGAGACCACACAGATATCCGAAACTGGCGTCCTATCTCCCTAATTAATACCGATTGCAAAATCATTTCCAAAGTTATAGCAAACCGAATAAAGCCAACACTGCCTGAAGTTATTGGCCACCATCAAACGTATTCTGTCCCAGGAAGATCGATACATGATAACCTCCATTTAATAAGAGATCTCATCCACATCGCAAACAGCCAACATGAAAACCTAGCACTCGTCAGCCTTGATCAGAAGAAGGCTTTCGACAGGGTAGAGCACGAGTACCTTTATGAAGTTCTAAAGGCATTTGGCTGTGGTCCTCTCATCATTGAAACAGTGCAATTGCTTTACAGAGATGCACACTTCTGTTTAAAAATCAACAAAAGACTCACTCGCACTTTGTCATACTCTCGAGGGATCACTCAAGGATGTCCCCTCTCCAGTCAATTGTACACACTGGCCATAGAACCCTTCTTAAAAAGAGTACACGACACCATCATCTCCAAACGAACCAGCATAATAGAGCCACATCAAAAAATTACCCTATCAGCATATGCCGATGACGTCACTATAATAATCGGAAATGAAGAAATGACAGTAATCGAGGAAGCACACAGACTATATGCACAAACCTGAGGGGACAAATTAAATTCTGCAAAAACCATGGGCTTGTGGTCAGGCAGATGGAAGTCTAGAAATAATTCTCCGATCGAATGTACCTGGTCAAGCGAAGGACAGCAACACCAAAATATATAACACACTGAACTGGACACAGCTGCACAACCGTTTTAAACAGGTGCTAGGTAAATGGAACAGCGTTCGTTCCATGTCTTCACTTAGAGGAAGAGTACTAATAGTTAACCAGATGGCTGCGAGTGTCTTATGGCATACCCTGAAAGTACTCACACCTCCTGAAGAATTTCTCTAACACATTCAAAAGGAAAATCAAACGTTTCCTCTGGAACAAAACTCACTGGACAACATACCCTCAACTCTGCAAGCCACTCAGCAAGGGAGGTCAAGGCCTGGTTACCTTGAAAACAAGATTAGATCCTTCAGGATAATCCTCCTAAAGACACTTCAATGCAATCACACTTATGAAACCACCTTCGATTACATCACGAAATCATCCACCAGAGGACTTGCACTTTCCACAATCCTCCGAATGGCCATTCCTGCACCATCTCCTCATAAACTACCTCATTTTTATAAAGATTCTCTACAGCGGTGGGAAAACACAGGACTTCATCACACACTTACAGGATCAACAGAGTCAGCTGTACTTACAGAACCACTATTTTCGAACAGAAACATAAGTCTCGCAACTGGCCAGCCTTTTCTTTTCCCTACATGGAACTGGGCAGGAATAAGAGTCATAGGGGACCTCCTAACCCAGACCCTAAAGTGGAAAGCATTCACAAGCCTATCAATGAAGAACCCAAAAATTGAAAAGCAATATCAACAGCTGCAAGCTTCCATTATAAAAGCCTATCCAGATATAGCTACACCTCAAGAAATCCGTATTCCTTCTAGAAACAGCTCGGGGCCGATATTTCATCTTGTACAATCTGAAGCCTCACTTCCAATTCTTCCCTCCAACTACAAGAAAATATACCACTTCCTCATGTCAGTGTCTCCAATCTCGCCCTTCTTATTTTCATCCTTAACCCTCTCATCTACAAGGCTGCATATGCCACTCAGTTTTCAGTGGGATCTGCCATATAAATCAAAGTGTGCCAAACAGATTCTGACATACAGTGGAGACTATGGCATAACATCTTGCCAACTCTTTCTAAGCTCTACAAATTTCAGCTAAGAGAAACGGATCTGTGTCTATTCTGTGACATTTCAGGTACCTTGGAACACACATATCTAACCTGTCCCGCAAACAAAGTGATAATCACCTATATATATATATATATATATATATATATATATATATATATATATATATATATTCTATTTAACTTGTCATTAAACCTTTTATATATACAGTATACTGTATACTGTATATATATATTCCCCGTGTTGGGACGGGTAGCAGAATATCCCAACCGCACTCCTGCGTATCGTAAGAGGCAATAAATGGAGACTCAGTCCCCATGGGTATAACCGGGTCCCATTCAGGGGTTGGACGAAGGGCTAATCACCCCTCCCTGTAAAAAAATTAGTTGATTACGGAAACTGCAAATCTGGCTGAACAAATGCTCCTAGCAACAGACGTGACTTGCGAGACCCGAGAAGACAGTTATCTAGCCTGTTCTGATGTGGATAATGTATATATGACACATCAAGGGAGAAAGCCTTTTGGAACCCTTGGTGTTAAAAGAGTCACTTATGAAGCCACAAAAAATTTTAAAAGATTGGATCATGGAATGTCCAATCATGGAAGGGACCAATCGTGTCTTGGAAGACCAACTGGATCATGGAAGGGGACCAGTTGTTCAATGCTGTTGGCACACTCTCCATCGATGAGTCTTTGGACTCCCTGGCGGTGTCAAATCATCATCATCATCATCATAATAATAATAATAATAATAATAATAATAATAATAATAATAATAATAATAATAATGTCAGAACACTGTACCAGATAGGAAAAACCAGACAGGTAACAAATGAAATAGACAATTATAAGTTAGACATTTTAGGTATCAGCGAACTCACATGGACTGGTTTTGGTAGACTTATAACTAAAGATAACAAGACAATATTGTGCTTCAGATCAGAGGAGAAGCATGAAAAAGGAGTTGTGCTAATATTGACCCCCAAAATAACCAAGAGCTTGACGGAATGGGAACCAGTAAATGTGAGAATTATTGCAGCCAGGTTCTATTCTAAATTTATCAAACTTTCTGTTGTGCAGATTTACGCACCTACTAATGATGCAGATGAAGAAATAAAAGAATGCTTTTATGAATAACTCAAAAGGCAATAAATTCTATTCCCAAACACGATATGATGATAATCATTGGCGATCTTAATACAAAAGTAGGTAAAAGGTCATGTGTAGAAGGAAACTCCTTAGGTTTTGAGGCTTGTGGAGACCGAAACGAAAATGGCATGATATTTGTATCATTTTGTGAAATGAATATCTTTGTCATAGGAGGAAGTAAATTTAAGCACAAAGAAATACATAAACTTGCTTGGACCTTGCCAGACGGCAATACAAGAAACCAAATTGATCATGCTGCTGTAAATAGTAAATTTGCTAGATCCATGCTTGATGTGAGAGTCAAATGTAATGCAGACGTTGGTTTCGACCACTTCTTGTTAGTGACGAAGTTGAAATCAAAATTTCAAAGTGTATTAAGAAAAAAAGAAGTTCAAGAACTGCATTTGATATTGAAAAATTAAAGAAACAAGAGAATACTGAAAAATTAAAGAAACAAGAGAAAAGTTTGCTTTGGAGATGAAGAACAGATTCAATATACAGCAAACCCTCGATTTAACGGACAAAATTTCCGGTCCGTATGTCACATGTGAAAATTAACACCCTGTAAATTTTAAAATGCTTTTTACAAGATTTGCTTATAATTAAATTAAGAGGTTATTTTTTGTTATTAATTTCCTGTTATTTTTAACAAATTTTGGCGAATAGGCTATCATGTGTTAGTAAAACACTGTAGTAATTTAGCCGACATAACTGAGTCACCACTGATAAAACATGTTCGGCGAATGATTACGACGTGATCACACCAATCGCACTGTTATTGGTTCTTTTGTCGCGTGGCGTGACTTTCTGCGGCAGTTTTATTACAGACACTTTCGTAATTTTAGGGAGTTAATTATAAAAAAAAACAGAAGAATTCATTCAAAAAAACTTCATAGTTTTTTCAAAGCAGGATTCCCTGAACCAAGCGCCTCAACATCGAACATTAACTTATCTAAAAGTGTGTGTAAAACAATGTTTTTGTTATTACAGTGCTAAAAATTGATAAAATTGCAGTATAATGTTACAGATATTTTTATTTTAAAAAATTCGCGATTTAACGGACTTTCGATTTTAAGGACACCCCTTAACCCCTATTAGTCCGTTAAATCAGGGGTTTACTATTAGAAATAGGGGAAAATCAAGATGTACACTTTTTCATTGAAATTCTGAAACGAGAGTGTTTTATGACATTATTGTAAACCTTGTAGGATGAAAACCGAACAAAAACTCAAATTAAAACACGCACGCACGCACGCACGCACGCACGCACACACACACACACACACACACACACACACACACACACACACACACACACACACACACACACACACACACACACACACACACACACACACACACACACACACACACACACACACAAAAAACAAAAAAAAAGATTTAATCAGTTAACTTCGAGAAAGTTCCACATTCCAACTGGGTTAGTCAGACTCTGTCAATGTGTTTTGAGGTAAGACATTCTACTTGGGTCTAGAAAAATGCATATTTAACACTTTTTTTTTCCAGTAATTGTTTATAAACAATATCGATTAAAATCATGAAACGCGAAGGCGTATTGAAATCTGATAATCTTGTGCTTTGTATTCGCGAAACGGATTATAATTAGCGAGCAGCTTTAACTGAACCTCATATTTTGTTTTTATAGGAGTGAAAGGACAATGAATACAATCACATCTTGAATAGTTTGAATGCTACATCGTAACACATATTCTGTACATCTGAAGAACGTCCCTCTATCTCTGCCAAATATCTAGATTCTGGGTGAGACTTATCAGCGCATAGCTACAAATGCGTCGTCACGGTCCTGATGCTTGAAGTAACGCTGGCGATTGTAGGTTACAAGGTAGAATGAACATTAACCCCATTCTGTTGGATTACTTAATAGTTAAAGTCTACAACTTTCTCTAAGTAAAAAGGAAATTGTAATACTAGCAACAAAACTAATTAAAATTTCTTCTATTGCTATTTCTTGTAATATACAAAGTAAAATAATGCTAATTTTATGAAGAGCCAAAGGCTTCAATTCGGCGACATGAACTTATTAAAGTTAAGGGATATTACATTCCATATTGTTTCTTAGCCGAATAAGAAACTCAAAGAGTTTCATGTCGAATATAGAAACTATATAAAGTTCGGCGATTCCACGCGTAAGCAAATACCTGGATAGTGCAACACCTGACCCATTTGGTAGTGCAAACTGAGGCAACTCATAGTAAGGGTGGTGCAAGCTCCGATCATTATTCTTGGTATTTACCCATAACGTGAACTTAGCTCTTAGGAACTGTATCACTGTTCTACATTATGAGAGAAGGTCACTACCCAGACCGGTTTCAACTTTTATTGAGGTCTCATCAGTGAGTAGGTAGACCTAGTTAATACCAAGTTTGTAGCACTAGTGTATGAGTTTGCTTACTCTTGGAATCGCCGAACTTTATATAGTTTCTATATTCGGCATGAAACTCTTTGAGTTTCTTATTCGGATAAGAAACAATATGGGATGTAATATCCCTTAACTTAAATAAAATAATACTTCACCAAACTAAAATTTATTTTTCATTACGACCAACAGTTTCTAGTATATATCTCAAGTCATATATAGGATATCGTGACAGTCTAACACAGTTAAGGATATTCTTGTTCACTCATCAACAGTTTTCTTCCCAACCGACATATTTTAATTTGATCGGATTTTATTCTGTTCTCTAATGTACCCGCTGCATCAGTCTATAGCTTACTCCTTTAGATATATGTGATTTTTATAATATTTCATTTCTCATTCTATTTACTTGAACATACTGTATGCGATTTGACATATGAGTGCGTCAAACAAGCAGTGTAAGCCAAATTTGGTTTATATTTTTCTGGGGGAAGGAGTTAGAAAGGACAACGTGCCATACATTGGAGTTTAAAAAATAATAATAAAATAACTGAATGGCATAATCTCTCTCTCAATTCCTTTTCCATACGCCGCTATTAATTTGCTACAGGTTATGAAACCTGTCATAATGATATTAGATTGATATTTAAAAAAATGAAAACGGATAAGAGTTCAGGTGTGATGTCTTATTTTTTCTGAAACAGTATATGGATGAAAATAGTTAGATACATGAAGTTATGATAACATTGATGATTGAAGGTGACTGATTACAATAGACAGGAGCAAATTATCATTAATACCATTTCAAATTCATATTTGCAGATTATATCTCAACCAGTTACTTCTGTTTTCTTCATTATATTTTTCTGATTTATGAATGAAGAATGATTTTAGTAATTATTATTATTATGAAGAGATTGTGTAGGCAGACGGATGCATGCACGATGTTATTGCTGCTTCCGTTTATATAGGTTTGAAGTGGTTTTAACTCATGTTTTTAATTTGAAAGTGCTGCTTTTTTCATTCCACTACTCACGCTGAAGACAGAGACGTTTAAATCATCAAAATCGGCTAAGTAATATTCAAATTTTGGGTGCTGAAAGTCATAGAGTGAACTGCTGTCACCAACCAACAAAGATCAAAGGACGTCACCATTTTAAAAGTCGCTAAAGGTAAGAAAGTCCAAAGGTCACCGAGACAGCGAAGGTCAAGCACAATGAGCTGTAATAAGTGCAATAAGCCATTAAGCGACGAAGGGGACGAGCCGCATTGTTCTGAATGTGGCCAAAGACAACACTTTCAATGTTCTGGGATCTCAGAACGCATACGTGGAAACCAAAAGGAGCTGCGAAATGGACCGAATGGCGCTATCTACAATGCCGTGAGAAAATGAAGAACAAAGAACAGACACCAAATAAAAGCAACGACGCACATCAAAATAAGTCCCTTCCTGATCCTAAAATTACAGACAACTTAGACTCTTTCAAACTTATGGTTAAAGATTTGCCAAATACACATGGAACAAATTAACAAAATATTCGAGGAGTACGAAAAGTACACACAATACAATAACATGACTATTGAAGAAATGATAGGAATCGTGCAAGAAATAAAGACAAAATTAACGGTAGCGATAGAAAAACCCAAGCGCGAAAACGAACAATTGCGGAAAGAGGTAAACACACTCAAGTGTCAAATGGAGCACATGCTACAAAAAGAAAGAAAAAAAAGAACTTCAAATTGAGGGAATACCAAAAGAAAAGACAGAAGAACGGAATACCAAAAGAAAAGACAGAAGATTTAAGCAACATAGTGCAGCTGATCGGCAGCAAAATTGGCATTCAAGTTGCAACCACACACGTCGCATCTAATAACCGAGGCCCACAAAAAAACTAAGTGAGACCGCCACTAATCATCGCTCCTTTTACCAGCAGAAGTCTGAGAGACTCCATTCTTGCTGCAAGCAAGAAAACAAGGCCGACAACCTCGATCCTAACTGACCAGAAACTCCCAACACCAGGCTATATATCAGAACACTGGACTCCATCTTTTATACCAAGCAAGGAAGACAAAAACAGAGAATAACTACAAGTTTCCGTGGACTAAGGATTCACAGATATTTATGAGAAAGAATGAAAATACTTGAGTTTATATAATTGCAAAAGAATCCGACCTACAGAACCCACCAATATAAAACACTAACTCTTCACATCCTTAAGAACAAGATTAGAAATCACTCAAAAACTATATAATGGAGACTTCAAATATAGGCGAACATATCCAGTCAGACAATATAAACTTCAAGGTTTTTGACTCTTTGAAGAAATGGTCAAACAACATTTCCACCAATACCAACTTCACTATCATACACACGAACATAAGTATAAAAAAAAACGCTGGCTTACATTGATAATACTGCTCAACTATACCTTGACAAATATAGATGCGCTAATACTGACCGAAATTGCAATAAATGACAGAAATTTACACATACAACATTAATAATTACAAAACCTACAACTTATGTAGATCAAACAAAAGAGGAGGTGGTATCGTGGCATTTATCAAAGAAAAATACAATGTGACTGAAAAACAAACTCATTTCAAACATGCGGAAACATTAATTTTGGAAATCACAAATAGCGACAAATATAGCATCAAATACACAATAAACATAATATACAGACCCCAAGATAATAATTCACTCAGCTTTCTGCATGGGTTAGAAGCATGGTTAAGCGGCATCGAACCCGTACAACACATAGGCTCATCCTAATAGGAGACATTAATATAAATACTCTTGCCCACGCTTCTTCAACCAGTAACACATACCTTGATATACTAAGTCAGTACAACAATAAACCCTACCATTAACTCCCCAAAAAGAGAAAAAATACTCAACATCTCACTAACACAATCATGCATTGATCATATCAACATACGAGCTCCATCCATACATATACATCATCAGTAATTAACGTCAAAATTACCTATCACTACTTTGTCTGAACTTCGTTTTATTACGTTATCTACTCTCTCACCACCACCACAAAAGTCAAAAAAACTCGATCATATTAAAGAGCATTGTCGACAACCTTGTAAAAAATACAGACTGGAATTGCCTACTTAAAACAAATCCTGTAACATTATATGAGAATTTCCAACTAAAGTTTACAGAAATATACAAAAAAGCAAACAAAGTCTACACAAACGAGGCGGCAAACAGACAATAATCCATGGATAAATGGCGATATACTAAATAGTATTACTGTAAAAGAAAACTAAAAAAGTCGCCCAGTAACACACATTTACAAACATTATACAAAAACACAAGATATCAACTAACAGCAAAAATTCGTAATGCAAGAAGACACTACTATTTCCAAAAATTCATGGAATATAACGACAACATGGGCTACACTCAACGAATTAGTAACTCGAAAAAAGAAAACTTCAGCGCAAGATTTTATTGCAAAAAGTTTCAGTCATACAAACCAAGAGGAACTAGCAGACTCATTTAACCATGCCTTCATAAACAATATCACACAACTCAAAAAAGACAATCTACCAACGGTCAACAACAAACTATGTATTTTCCACCTGTAACAAAACAGGAACTGAAAGAAGGACTCTTACAGCTAAAACCAAAGACCACTCCAGGAATAGACAAAATAAGACTCACAGACCTTTTAACACACTTTGAACAAATAAATCCAATACTTTTCAAACTCGTGAACATAATATTTGACACTGGCATTATTCCACAACAACTAAAAACTGCAATAATTACGCCAATTTACAAACATGGCAAAAGAAACGATACTCAGAACTACAGACCAATAGCTACCCTACCAGTCATTTCAAAAATTCTAGAAAAAATAACACACACCAGACTACAGAACTATCTAAATAAGTACAACATCTCACAAAGCCAATACGGCCTTCAGAAAACAAAAAGCATCATCACTTTATTAGAAGAGATCGCCGACGCAATAAACAAATCTCTCGACAAAAACAAGTACGCCGTCCTTATACTGCTTGACTTAACCAAAGCATTTGATACACTTGAACAGGACACACTACTCATCAAACTATACTCAATAGGTATAAGAGGAACACTTCATACCTGGTTCAGGAACTATCTCTCAAACAGAACACAAGTAACAAAAATAGGTACATGTCACTGCAGGGACATACAAATAAAGCACGGTGTCCCTCAAGGCGCCATATTATCACCCACTCTGTTCATTATACATACCTGGCCATAAGAAGTCAAATATTTCAGTACGCAGATGACACCGCACTACCAGCAATCCACACAGACATCAACACGGCTCTCTCCAAAGCACAACAAGACCTAAATGAAATCACAACATACTTCTACCAAAACGCAATTGTAATCAATGGCACCAAAACACAGATGTTAATAATACACAACCAGAGAATCATGCGTCCCGCACCACTATCGATACACTGTCACACATACCTCTGATTAAACAACAAAAAAAAAAAACTGCCAATGTCCCGAAATCAAACCTGTAGCACATGCAAAATACCTTGGTCTTTACATAGATTCCCACCTTAAATGGACAAAACATATAGAATACCTACATACCAAACTCCGCATCATCGCACGAGGGAGGCCACATACTATACTCACCAGCTGTCATGCTTATTCTTGAATTCATTCACACTGCTTGCACTCACAACATCCAATGGCAATCCGTTCCAATCACGCACCACACAATGAGGGAAAAATCTAGCCCTCACCCCTTCTTAACGGCATTCATTCTCAGGTTTCAAGCATGCCCTCCTGTTCTTTTCTCATCTTTCATAAATTGAAATTCTGTGACACTTTCAGAAGTTTGTAAGTCTCATATCACCCCTCTTTCTCCTGTTTGCTAATGTCTGCAGTCTTCAAATTCTTAATCTGCCTTCATGATCAGTATTCCACAATCCTGATATCATTTTAACACTCTCCTTTGCACTCTCTCCAATATATCAGAATCACAACGGAAACCAGGAGACCAGACTTGCACACAATAGTCCAAATGAGGTCTTATCAAGACCTTGTAAAGAGGCAAAATGACATCCTTATCTTTACATGTGAACATTCGTTTCAGTATTGCAATTATCTTTTGAGTTGTATTTGCAATCTTTGCTATTCCCCTGAACTTCAACTTCCTATCTACTAATACTCCAAGATCCCTATCCTCATTTTTCTCCTAGCATAATCCCACCAGTCAGTTTTATTACTGTCTTGTTTTGAATAAATTAATTTATGCTTTATTACAAGTACATCTGAAGTGTACTTGCTAATCTAATTTCGTGCAACACAAATATTTCGTTTTCATCTAGAACTTCTGTTTGATTTTTTGGTGTTTAAATATAGAATGATCACTTCGTTTTGTTTCCTTATTATGTATGAAAAATGACAATGATTCATCGTAGATTTTTGTTCTATGTTGAATATTAAGGTCGATTATTGGTAATTATTACGCCCATTTTAGGTGTGTTTCACAAAATGGTAAGTATCTATTTAGAATTGTTTTGTCCCAGTATCCGTACGTAAGCATAAACTAATTTCACTATCTGGGAAAATTTTACTGAAATTTGGTATTTGAGATCCAAACTAAACTTTCTCGAGTCTAAATTATGCTTTCGAGCAGTTTTGTTTTTTAAGTGGAAAAACTGAGCCAAACGATACTGAAAAAGAAATAAAAAACGATTCTGAATAACTTTCTCTGGTTGGATTCAATGAAGTTTGGTGTTTAGGATCTTTACTGAATTTTGTCAAGATACCTTAATTATGGTTTCAATCAGTTTGGTTTCGCCTTTAATGACGAAATGAACAAAGATAATTCGAAATATAAATAAAAGTGACAACGATTTATTAATTAACGTGTAATGATATAGCGTCCGTGAGTCCATATGGGCAGGTAAGGGTTCACCATCTTACTGAACCAATATATTTATTGGTTATTTGTGCATTTTTGACTGTCAGTTACGTGTATTCTCTGGACGGTTTGTTTATTCTGCAGAAGAAACCTATCAATTCCGTATTACACCGACTAACTCTCCATTAACTGAAAAGTTCTTATAGCTTCTTCGCCTCCTTGACGGGAGTCGAACCTTGTCTAAGTCATACAACTGCTTTATCTACCCATTAATTGTACTATTACTATGGCATCATTGTATACCAAATTCTCGTTTTATAATCAGAATTTGATAACAGTAGTGACGACGCTTCCCATTTCATCAGCATTTAAAGCATTTAGATTCTAATTTCTACTGAATGGTATTTTTTAAAGGGTTATCATCCCAAAAGGGAATTTCCCTTTAGATACCTTTGAATATAAGCAGAACACAAACATTTAACAATAATTGGGTTTATTGGATGGTATCGCGAAGAGCAATTATGCAAAACCATTGGTTCCATGATCATTTTCGATCTCAAAATTTCTTGGAATGAAGTTCTAAAGTAAAGTTTAATTTTATTAACATTCCAAAAATTTTGATTCGAAATATTTGAAATAATTGCTAGATTAATTGTACATTTTTCAATACATTCAGAATACTTATATCTACTTCTCAAATTTTTGTGCTCTGCTTCGGGAGCACATTTTAACTACGAAAATAAAAAAAAAATAAGAAAAAAAGATTGAGGATTACATCACGTGCAAACCATGGATAATTTTAACTATGAAAGTAGGGGGGGGGAGGGCGTGGGGAACGATGAGGGTTACACCACGTGCAAACCAAGGAAACAGAAATAGCTTCCTGTAAGTTACTTAGTTTACCCTGTACATGTATTCATGTGATGGATGTTAATACGGAACGTAACGAACCGCCTTTACGACGAGAAAGAGCACACCAGGGGCTGGTAAATCAGTGAAGGTATCTACACAAGAAGTGTCGGGGTGTGGTGTTAGCATCTGCCAGTGTCCTACACATGTCACATTGGTTTCATTTGTGGTGTCAAGGTCGCCATCTGCCAAAATAAGAATCTAGTTGATAAATTCAGTCTACCTCTTTAAGTCTTACACCTCAGCGGAAATAAATATATTGTAAACAAAACTGAAGCTCCCTTCAACTGTAAACAGGGCAAAGTAATCAAAATGCTGTGCTGTTAAAAGAGATGACTAACTAGTCGAACCCCTTAGGAAAAGTGCCTTAACAGATTTTTAATTTAAAGTTGCTAAACAAAGTTACAGTTAAAATGCATCGGATACAATACATCTGAACACTAACGAGGTCCACAAATAATACATAGCATACAAATCCTTATTCGTAACTATGTTATCTGAAAGTGAAGAATGATATTTTGGTTTTCCATAATCCACCAAACAGAAATCCTGTAATAATGCAGAAATACTGCTTAAATCCGCTAACGTCTTATATTCCCCTAAAGCAGGAGCTCTCAAACTTTTTTAGACCGTGGCACACTGGGCAATGCAAATTTTTGTCGCGGCACACCTGTGTTCTTAATGCTGGACTCTTGTGTAATTCACCTAATTAATCAAAGAGCTCGCGGTACTTGATGACGCAATACTTGTCGTATTAGTGATGATCGATTGATGGCACTTCGAAAGTTTATATCCAAATATAATTGTATAAATAGTAAAAAGTGCGCTGTAATTTGGGCGAAAATATTTTTTGCAATGAAAATTTGGCGGTACACTGCTTGAGAAACACTGCCCTGTAGGGAGAAAGTGAGGCCCTATTAGCCCCATCTAATCTGCATAGATAAATCTAGTCATATACTATACTCATTTATATACTATACCAGAATAAATTGTCCAAGCAGGAAACAAAGAACCGAAAAAGAAGAACCTCAAGAACTGAAGTTATAGCCAAAAATTAAATACCGGAATGATTTTAATAATAAAATCATTAGCATTCACTAAAACTCAAATGCTGCTTTATTTCAATGGCAAGTGATCGTTGATAATAATCTGAATCAATAAGGTAAACTTTTTCCAAAATTATGTAGGACTTCTTTTTAATTTATTTTTTAATGTGAATCCTATCCACGAAAGGCTGTGAATCTTTACCTATAGCACCGAAGGTAAGGTACGGTTAGATTATCATATTCCTCCTCTTACAAATCAAAAAGTAATTTAACTTTCCTTAATACTTGGTTTGGTTCTATTTTATTTCATACTTTTTTTTCAGTGTTTCATTTTTAATCTTAATATCAATCTGAACCTTAAAATTGCATCCCTTTTAATAATTCCTTTATATTCAAAGTGCTCGAACTAATCTTAATTTCTGTATAGAAATTGCCTCAAAATCAATGAATCAAGTGTATCCGATCAGTATCCGAAGGTTGTCAGTCGTTTCAAGATCAGAAGGAGCAATTTTATATAAACAGAGTTTGGGTAAGCGGATTATAGCTCTATACTATTATGCTGCATTTGATGAGAGAAAATAGAATTATTATTAGCAAAAGTCAGTTAGAACTCACCATTATTATTATTGAATTACTATAGGTGAAAGGAAAGAAGGATTTATTCTCAATATTCTGAGCATTGCGTTCAAAGTGCTCGAACTGATCTTAATTTCTGTATAGAAATTGCCTCATTCTGTGATCATACGAAGAGCTATTTTGGTTAAATTTTTTTCAAGGATTAATTCTGTTTGGGTAATGTGGTTGTTATTTACTTGCTTATGATTGTTCTGAGAGTCATATAAAGGAATTATTAAAAGGGACACAAGATTAATTTTAAGGTTCAGATTGATATTAATATTTAAAATGAAAAAATTAAAAAAACGTATGAAATAAAACAGAATCAAATCAAGTATTTCTAAGTAAGTTATGGACTGAGAACAGGTGGGAAAAATTATAAAGAAATTCAAAAGAGAGGACTTCATATGAACAACTCTAAGCATATTTAGCGTAATTCAGTTAGCGTGAAATGGAATCATTTTGGACAAGATCGAAGTATGATCGACTTTTATCCGCTTTCCTTTCAAGACTAACTGCTGTTTGTGACAGTTTGTTAAAAATACGAGAATATAAGAAAGAAAAACCAGGTGAGATCAACATGACGTGTTTCTCTCTCTCTCTCTCTCTCGCATAGGTTTGATGTTGTAACCCTTTTGAATGGCACCCATCCTTTGTGTAGCAGTCGGATCGTTAGCATATCGTACACAAAAAACAGGAAAACAAAGTACTTTTTGTTGGGATACACATTACTGGTTATCAATGTACTGTTTTTGATTAAATGAAACATAGTTCGATTTTAATAATGTAAATTAATTTTTAAGTAAAAAAAAAAAAAAAAAGACTTCTAGTGGGGAAACCATGATTTTTTTTTTTTTTTCCACACGCAAAGAATACTTAGTTCAGCGCCGTTTCGATGTTTAGACGTCACTGAACTAAAGAACAAAAACAGCTTGTTACTGTTCTTTATTATTATTATTATTCGAAGGTAACCCTAGCTTCGAAGTAGTCGGGATTAGCTTAATCAAGTAATAACTCTCATTAGCCAATCACTATAATTAACTTCCAAGTCACAATACCTTAATCGATAATAGTAAGGATGATAATTATTGTTATTGCTATTATATAACATTCTGTACTAAACCGAAAATATAATATGTGAATAGTCTAAATATAAATAGCCGTATGATAATAACACTTTGTCAAATAAAAAAGGGGAAATATATATATATATATTTTTTAATAAAATGTAAATGCAGCATGTAGTCATATTAACTACCTTGTGTAACTGAGAACTATATTTGCAAACGGTTACTGTGATCGTTATTATTCTGTTATATGAATTCCACATTAGCAAATAATAAAGATATTAAGAGTGAAAAGAATAACTTAAGAAATTATAGCACCGTTGCCTAAATATTATAAAATATATGTCAGTCTCTGAGAGGTAATGAAAAGTGAAAGTAAAGTGATGTACCAAATTGTACACATGGTTAGTACAGAATTGTAAAGTTGTAAAATTATGAAGTTTCATTGCTCATTGTTGCTGTCGATTTTTTTTATTTTAATTATTATTGTGAAAAGTGAAATGAATGCATTTATCATTATCTATTGCATGTTAACAAAAAAACAATTGTTAATGTGAATTGTGAATAAAAATAAATTGTAAAATTAAAATGTAAATGACAAAATGCAAAAATAGTTGTTTAACTGTCTTAATGTAAAACTGTAAATTGTTTTCGTTAGGATTACTATTAATATTAACATTAATTATAGTATTACATCGTTCTAATCATAATAATTTTAATAACATGTAACAAAATGTACCCTACACTCATGTAATTTCTTTGAAAGATAATAAATTATGTTTAAAACAAAAAAAATATTATTATTATTATACAGGGATACACTGTCACAAACATCACTTGTACTATGACAGACATCGCTAATTTTCCTGGTTTTTCTATTCCATTAATTTACGAGACTTAAAAGAGCATGTTGTATCATATATTCAAAAAGTAGTATCATATTTACATGCGTCTAATTATTTCTATATGTAAATTGATAGTGTATTTTATTTAATTATAAAAATTGTATTAGTGATGGAGATTCAGATTATTATTGACTATAGTATGATAACGAAACTTGAGAAATATAATAAAACAACAGAAGCATGTATATATATGCGCGAAGTATTTCTGAAGTTAACATATTAGGCTAAATACTATTAAAATGCGCGCGCACACACACACACACACACACACACACACACACACACACACACACACACACACACACACACACACACACACACACAACCTGAAAGTAGGTAAACTGGTTCTTCATCGGCACCGTCTCATCCGCTACTGATGATGCAGATGTGGAAGGTGCTAATATTCTGGCCATCTGTCGCCTGTCCCACTTTTCCTCGCAGTTCTAGATAGTACAGCGCATCTTTTGACAGCCCGCCAGGATTTAGTGATAGATGCTTCAACAGGAGGAGGGAAGAAAGAGATGAAAGGAATCACAATATCACTGTAACTGGTCCATGACGCCCCAAATTCTTCTTTATTTGTTTTTTGTTACACAAACAAACGTTTTGGAAGTCTTCCGAAAGTAAGACAACAAACGAGGAGGAGGAAAGGCAAAACAACAAAGTATGGACGTAAAATTGGATTTCAGTAAACTTATTCTCGAATTATTATTAGAAAATCATAGAATCTTAAAGATTTTCTGACTTTCTAATATTCCAGAAATTAAAGAAAGTGAATTTTCTCTGAAATAATAATGAGTACTTTTCCAAATAGAATGTTGTAGCGGTCTACAATAAGGTACTTCTATTCGCAGCTTAATATGAATGACATTGTATAAAATAAATAACATGTACATGGAAAATAATAACTAAAATACGTTTTCCAATACTCTAAAAGAAATCTGGTATTTGATTCTCAAACAATTAGAGTAATACTCAGATATTAGTATTACACTGAAGGCATTGTCTACGAAGCGCAGAGAAGGTTTCAGTTAATCAGGAGTTATGCCCAATTACACGTTACATTGCAAAACAGATTACACAACAAAAACAGCAACGCAATTAGGTGGGTTTTTTTTTTTTTTCCCCGTCTGTGGTTATTTTCATTCTGGAAACTGCCTTGCTGAGGGGTATACTGAGTTCAGTGGAATGGGATCGGTTGCTGGATGGGAAGAATATCGACAGTGCATGGGAAGCATTTAAACAATACCTAAATTATGCAATTATTTATTGATATGGAGTTTCTTCCCTATTCTTCCCCCGTCCCTATTGGGGCGAGTTGAGCCCCCTCATGGGAGGGTTAAGTATTTATGGCTGTAGATCCGTGTGTGTTCACGGGGCCGGTTTGCCTGCTTGCGGGATGAAAAACCCAGATAAACTGGGGAGGGGGAGAACCCTGCTGTCCACGCCCAAGACCGGCTAACTTGACTATGGCTGAGGAAGATCCTTAAGCTCCTCACGTCGACAACGGGAATCGAACCTAGGACACTCCTTCCCCAGGCATATGGTTGCGAAGCGCAAAGCCACTAGGCTAACCGTGCGGATAATGATGCAATATCAGAATGTATCCAGAGAGTTCGAAGAATAAATAGGGCAGGAGTCAAATGGATGTGCAATCTTATTAAGCAAGAGATTCGTAAGAAAAGGATGATATGGAAGGAATACAGTGTGTATAAGGATGATGTCCGTTATGAAAATTATAAGCAGCAGGCCAGAATAGTCACAGCTATTGTACGGAAAGCAAAGTCTGAGTAAACACAAATTGACTCTACGTGTTAGAGACAACCCACAAGAATTCTATCGATATGTTGCAAGTAAAATAAAGAATGAATAGGAAAGAATAATAACTCTTCTAAATGCAGATGGCGTGAGGGTTACAGATGCAGAAGTTATTCAACTAATGAGTGCCCATTTTGTTAAAAGCTATCAACTTGGTGTACGCGACATTGAGCTCACTGCTACCTCTTCACTGGATGAAGAAACTCAGGTGTATAAGGACGAGGTACGAGTATTAGAGCTGTTGCACAAACTGAATAAGAATTCAGTAATATGGACTGATAGGATATCAGCACGTGTGCTAAAAGAGCAGTTGAACAGACTATTTCTTTGACCAGGCTGTTTAATATGAGTTTCAGAACAGGGAAGATTTCGCAGGAATGGAAAGAATGTATGGTAATTCCATTGCACAAGAGTAGTGCAAAGACCGATGTATCCAACTATCGACCAATTAGTATCTGGAGTGGGGTGAAGATTCGTAACAAATAAAAAAATTGGTTACGGCTCACATTCTGAAATGCGATGACAGTGAATCTCTAGTTTGCAATGAGCAACATGGGTTTACTAAGAAAAAGTTATGTTTTCGCAACTTGCTCACGTGCTATAACAATGTTGCTACTTTTAGATTTTGCGAAGGCTTTTAGAAAGTAGTAGACTGTTGCATAAATTTGAGAATATGGGTTGGGGTTATAGAATATTAGCGTGGATAAGAGGATAGCTGACTGACAGATATCAAAAGTGGTGTACGGGGTTGTGAGTCTGCAAGATTTAAGGTAACCAGTGGTGTACCACAAGGATCAGTGCTTAGTCCACTGTTATTTAATCTATACATTAATGATATTTGGAAGGATTTGACAAGCGACATACAGCTATATGCTGATGATGCAAAGATAGGGAGGATAATCAGGAATGCTGCTAATATTCAGTACTTGCAGAATGATTTGAATAGATTGGAATTGTGGTCATGGGAGAATGGATGTCAGTAAATGCAAAGTAATGCAACTTTTGTGTGATTAGATATCCAATGTCGTATTATATTGGCTAGATTATGCTAAAAGAAACTGATGAGGCTAGGGATCTTTGAGTGTTAATAGATAGGAAGTTGAAGTTCAGGGGCCATGTAACAAAGATTGCAAATAGAACTCAAAAGATAATTGCATTGCTGAAACGAACTTTCACGTGTAAAGATAAGGATGTCATTTTGCCTCTTTACAAGGCCTAGATAAGACCTCACTTGGACTCTTTTACGCAAGTCTGGTCTCCTGGTTTCCGTTGTGATTCTGATATACTGGAGAGATTGCAAATAGAATGTTAAAAATGATATCAGGATTGTGGAATATTGATTATGAAGGCAGATTGAGAATTTGTAGACTGCAGACAGGAGAAAGGGGTGATATGACTGAGACTTACAGACTTCTGAAAGGGTCATACAGGATTTCAATTTATGGAGGGTGAGGAAAGGACAACAGGGCATTCTTGAAAACTAAGAATGAATGCCGCTAAGAAGGGGGATGAGGGCTAGATTTTTCTCACATTAGGTCGTGCGTGATCGGAATGGATTGCCATTGGATGTTGTGAGTACAAGAATTGTAAAGGAATTCAAGAATAAGTATGATAGATTGTGTGTGTGTGTGTGTGTGTGTGTGTGTGTGTGTGTGTGTGTGTGTGTGTGTGTGTGTGTGTGTGTGTGTGTGTGTGTGTGTGTGTGTGTGTGTGTGTGTGTGTGGCCTCCCTCGATGAGTCCCTGACTCCCTAGAAGTCTCTCTTAATAATAATAATAACAAAGTAAAATTTAGAATTAAAAGACAAAAAAAAAATGAAATCCTTATAACCTCCCCGGGGAAAGACCAGTCTTTCTTGAGTATGACGTAATGAACACATTTGCAATACAGCACCATAAATATACAAAGTGATATATTCTGGAGAGGCGATAACGAAATCGAACCGGAACTGCCTTTTTATGTCTACCACCCACGAAAGGTTTCTCTGTAAACCTGTAGTACCTTAGTACCGTGGGTGGGCTAAGGATTTTTTATATTTTATTTTTTATTAATTTGATATTTTTTTGTATTTTATATTTATTTTTTTACATAATTCGGAAAACTTATTCTGTAGACCAAATATGGAACTTTTTCAAGCCACTTGAGGTCTCTCACACTGGGCAATGGATTTCATCTTCCACAAACATCCATGCCCACAGCGAGATTCGATCCCCCCCCCCCCCCCCCGACCTGTTGGTTGGAGAGCGAAAACGCTAACCGAGTGGTTAGCGGAAACAAAGTCTTACAGATATAGAACTAAAATGACTAGGAAATTGTCAGAAAATGAACATAGAGCTTGTTGTACATGAGTAATACATAAAATATTTGACAGTATCAACTGATTTCCGAAAGTTGGCCGTAAGAGAGTGGTGATTATTCCCACTCTTTAAAGAATAAACAGACGGTAGAGGATTTATTTATTTTGAAAAGGATAACTTAGAAGATCTAGTTATTGTTATGATTTATTATTAGATTCTAGAAGAAAAATCGAAAGACGCTAAAATATTTTTCAACAAACAGAGCTAAACTGAATACTGAGAATATTAATATTAGTAAAAAAAATACAAGATTTATACCAGTTATGATTAAGAACAGGAGCAGATTAGATGCAATAAGTGAAAAGCAGAATTGCAACGTGAAAATTAATTCAGAACGTTCCTCACAGCTAGTAACAGTAAGAATAATAGTAGTAGTATTTCAGGCCTCCGTGAAGTTATTCTCTTCCATTCTACAGTACTCAATACCTCACCTTGAACTCGTTGACGTCAGTGCGTTCACTGGCCACACTGGCGGTTCATTCCACTCACCTACCACTCTACAGACAAAACAACTACTTCTTGCTTCTTTTGTTCACAACATCCTTCCAGGGATAACTAGTGTTCTTCCAGGCAGCTGGCCAAAGTGTAAAACTTGACACTTGGCAACATTCATCTGAACTGATATTCCCGCTCATATGCCCACCACCACCAACTTATTTCGAACTCTACTAAAGTGCCCTCATATCAGAGTTCTTTGCTATTACTCTTCCATGTATTCCGCTGTTTGAAAATCAATGAATCTCTCTCTCTCTCTCTCTCTCTGCAAATATTTATCCATATCAGTATATAAATTAAAAAGAAAAAAAAAAGCGACCCCAGTCTATAACTGCTTTTCACCAGTTCCTTTGAGACAATGTCTTCCTCATACATAGTGCACTGTTCATTGCCAACCATTTGTATCTTTAATCTACTATCATTTCTTATTTCTTTGAACTTCAATACTAATTTTTATGTAGTATTTGTTAAATACCACATCACCGTAACAATAGAAATAAGGCTGCCCTCCTTACATCAGTCCTCTCCTCTAACTCTTGTATAGACGACCAAGCAGATCTTCATAACCAATGTCTTAAACATTAGTTAGTCTCTTTGCTACTCTCTAGTGTGAATAGGATAACAACTCTGCCAAAATATAGTTCTGTCTTGTTTCTTAAGAAGGAGTTCTTCTATTCCTTATTGCTTTTGATAACATTCACATTTCCAGTCAAGATCAGATTTCTCTATTTCTCTTCTTGGGCTAACTCACATATCTAGCTTTTCCAACAAACACATCGCATTCATAGCTTCTTCACCCCCCCCCCAAAAAAAAGATTATCTTTTTCAGTTTAAGACATCAATTTTCCCTAGTACATATCCTAACACTAAATAAATCCAAAATCCGTCCAGCCTTAGAATACAATTCTCATATTTTGGATGGCGCACTAAAAAGCTTCCTAAAATCCTGCAGGTGCTGTTGTTTGGAATTACAACGAAAGAAATATAAAGTAGAAACTAGTCCATTCTTTGTCTATTGCATGTTTTCTAGCTAGTCTCATACGAATGGAGCAGTTTTTCTTCTTGAAATCAGTTTTTCATCCCGTCAAGAAAGCAGATTAACCAAAAGAACACACACGCATTTAACAGCAATAATACTCTGGCTTCACTGTTTCGGCAGTAGTATAGTATACCCAAGGTAAAAAACTTTCTATACACACACACACACACACACACACACACACATATATAGCCAGCGCAAAAAAAAAAAAAAAAAAAAAAAACCGTACTGAATAACTTTCGAAGTTCAGTACTGTTTTTTTTAAGCGCCATACCGTGTGTGTGTGTGTGTTTATATATATATATATATATATATATATATATATATATATGGGAATAAATTTTTAACTTGGGTACATTGTATATTTTGTATATTAGGATATTAGGATAACCAAGCAATTTTATATGCTTGGTTATTTTAGCTCCTAATCCCAAGTGTGCAAACAATTAAGTTTGCGCCTGAAACAAAGTTCAAGTCTAAAGATGGTACAACACCAGGGCAGCTCATTGTAAAGGTGGTTAAAGCTTTGATCACTATTCTTAGTATTTTCCCATAATGTAAAGCACATCTCACTAGAAGATGTATACTGCAATGCATTATGGGTGGGGTCACTACCCAGACCGGTTTCGACCTTTTTTGAGGTCTCCTCAGTGAGTAGCTAGACCCTAAATACCAAGGTTTTAGTAATACAAAGCCTTATCAACTTTAATTATATAAGTTGCAACAAGGTGTATTAAGTTTTAATAAAAATCTCTGGAGGAGATATTGATGGGAATAAATTTTTAACTTGGGTACATTGTATATTTTGTATATTAGGATATTAGGATAACCAAGCAATTTTATATGCTTGGTTATTTTAGCTCCTAATCCCAAGTGTGCAAACAATTAAGTTTGCGCCTGAAACAAAGTTCAAGTCTAAAGATGGTACAACACCAGGGCAGCTCATTGTAAAGGTGGTTAAAGCTTTGATCACTATTCTTAGTATTTTCCCATAATGTAAAGCACATCTCACTAGAAGATGTATACTGCAATGCATTATGGGTGGGGTCACTACCCAGACCGGTTTCGACCTTTTTTGAGGTCTCCTCAGTGAGTAGCTAGACCCTAAATACCAATATATATATATATATATATATATATATTGCAGTAGCACACAGCAATTTTTCAGCAGGAATTGCTTAAACTAAGGCTTAAAAAATAAAAATAAAAAGGACTAAGAATTAGTCCACTAAAATAACGAGCAATATTTCTCAATCCAGAAAAGAAATGTAAAATATTACGTACTCAGACACTGTTTGTTTTCTTTGCAGGATTTCATGGCGAAATACAGCATCCTCAAAAAAATGATGCCTTCGAGCATGTTGCCTCAGAGGACAGTAACAAACTAACCTTAGAGAACAGTTTAAGTAACTTCGTATCTTCATAAAAAATAAAAAAAGTGTAGATGCATGTAAACAAATGGTTATTTAACTCTCTTCACGAATATTTCGAAATCTAATGCATGTCCCTGATATTATACTTGTCGCACTTTGAGAGCCTCTTTAAAAATTCTCCCAAGGAGTCATAGATCATACCATAAAACATGAAAGTCAATTAACAAAAATTCAGCGCAGTTAAAACACAAAATGATCGCCAACGAACAGCGTAAACAAAATTTCTTATCTATGAGATAAAAACTGACATATTCTCATTTTCATCTAACATTCAGTGGTATTTTTGCAAGCAATAAAAAAAAAATTACAATATATTTCCACGTATACGCTGTTTATAGCTTAGTTTGTACTCAGCGTTCGCTTGTAGTACAACACTATTTTGTTGAAGGTCACGTGACACTTCTTGAGGAAAGTGGAAGCTTTCCAAAATACTATTCTATCATGTTTCAACCCTCATTTTCCTATTCATCCTTCTCAACGTATCGGAAGGAAAAAAAGACATGTAATCACTTTTCTGTTAAGTATCCTAGATGGCGTCGATTCATGAAAAAAATCCTGTATTTCATTAGCTTTCCTTAATGATAACAAGTCTGCATAATAATTGTGAACTATTAATAATTCAGAATTACACTCCACGTGTAAAGAGTTTAATGACATGACCTCCTTTTAGACGGAATACTTTCTTTATCGGATACTCCGTATCAGTGTGTCTCTTTAACTGCATGTATGTCTGAATCAGCTTGTGCAAGTCTAACCCTCCACTTTTAATTTCAGCACAGCTAACTTAGCTCCCAACATCATTAACAAACACGTCCGTATATTTCTTATTCCAGAACTCACCGACACATTATTTTCTTTATAGAGTAACATTTAATAACTCTGTATATAATATGTCTAATGCAATGTATATAGGCATTCTTAAAGTTGCTTAATATTATATAAGTTTATGTTGTAAGCATTGTCCTGAAAAATATGCTGACTAAATAAGCTCACAGAACAGTTTAAGAATACTTAATATAAAGTAATATGTACTGAAAAACTTTCTTTCATTTTTGTTATTCGAAAAAGAGAATGTATGCATTATTTTACAAGCAAGTTTAATATTCACATTTTTTTTTCAACCGGCCATCTTTTCTTGTCACTTCACTAGTGGCCTACTCGTTAACAGCATGTCATTTTTGTAGTACTGTATTACAAATAGCACAGGAAGATAAGACGGGGCAGCTTATTTTCGTCTACTAATTATGGACACAAGGTAACTGCACTATGAAAGAACTACAGGAAGCTCTGTATTTCATCAAGGGAAAGAAGGGAACTCCTCAAAATGTTCAGAGTTCACTTTCTTCCCCCCCCCTCTCTTCTGATAGTGCAAGCTGTTCCTTGTTGGCAACCGCGCATTGTCTTTCGCTCTAGCTGCAGAAAACTTCTCAAAGATATTCATTCGCCAATGGTACAACTCGTCTTGTCCGGATATTTTGTGCTGTCCTTGTGTTAATATAGGAAACCTCCTGGGTTCGGTTCAACACTCCACAGCAATCTGTAAGAACCCGGCAAGATTGCACGGGTAAAAATAACATGGACAGATACGCTAACCGATAATGACTTTTTTTTTTTTCTTTCGAGTGGCTAGCTTTCGAATCTTAAGCCTGTAAATCAGTAAATAAATATTTACTGATATTTATTTTCTGTTATACATTTTAAATGGTTTATTTTTCTATTTTCATTCCATGAAATCGTTTTTTTCTTACTTAAGTATTACACATTCCTCTATTTTCATAATCGTAACATTTGATCAACCATAAAAGAAAAAAAATCAATTTATTAAAAATCAGCAAAAATTATTTTTGCGATTCGGTTCTGCAACTTTGGCAAAATACTTTTATTTAAAAAAAAAATCTAAAACTTCCACTGTTATAAATACATTCGTGTGGTCATTTTCATTTGTTTTTGGTGACGATAAGCATACGCTTTGTATTTAGTTTAAGCCCCCCCCCCCAAAAAAAAAAGTATTATTATTATTATTAGGGAAGAGTTTTATTTCCATGAAATGGACAATCTGTAGTCACCAAATGCAAGTTGAGTGGCTATTTTGTAAAAGTCTTCACATGATTTTTACTCGGTATGACACTACCACTTATTTATTGTAGGTCTGAAGTAGCAAGGTTAAAAAAGAAAGAAGAAGAAGGGAAAAAAAGAACAGTCTTGTTCGTTAGCTCTGTTCTTTTGAACTTCTTTCTCTTGATGAGTCTTTAACTTCAAGAAAATTGTAATATATATATATATAAGAGTATATAGCAATTTGTAATATTAATTTGTAATAATAATACTGGGATATGTTCATATATATATATATATATATATATATATATATATATATATATATATATATATATATATATATATATATATATATATTGTATGAACTGAAAATGTTCCATTCCAGTAGTTTCTAATACAAAATCCAACTTAGAAATTTAACAATTCAAGCCATACGATTATTATTATTAGTAGTAGTAGTAGTCGTAGTAATGATTCGCTTAGAATGAACTTTGTAACCACAATAATTTACACATTGGAAGAAGTCCTACAGAAGAATGACAAAGACATTATTAAAGTACTGGTTGAGAGACAGTAAAATTTAATTAAAGAAGGCTCTGAACTGTGCCAAAAGCTTAATGCATTATAAACAGTCTTCAGCGCCGGTCCGAGCAAATTTTTGAGTGTGGGCAAGATTTTTTTTTTCGCCCTTCGGTCGAAATTGTATATGTATATATAAAAATTATATATATATATATATATATATAGTGAATAAATAAATAATAATATTAAATAAATAAAATATTTTTGTGTTTATTATATAATATGAGTACATAATTTTAACACAATTTATAAATATTACATAAATCACATTAAATTTGACAAAACAAATATGAAAAAATCTAAATTAAGAATTAATAATTTTAATTATTTAAAATTGTTAAATAATTAACGATTTAAATAAAGTTAAAAAAAGAAACCTTTCTAGCCTTAATTTCAGCAAAAGACTACTTCTATATCTAATGTCTCGGCTATGTCACTTCCAATAGATAAAGTGGCTAAGCCATCTGATCTCTGTTGGGACATTGTGGACCTCAAATAACTTTTAATAAGTCTTAATTTAGAAAAACTGTGCTCTGCACTTGCAACTGTAGTTGGGATTGTTAAAAGAATTCATAGTGATATGTACACATTAGGAAAAAGACTTATGCAGTTATTTGCACAAATATAATTTACTACTTCTTTGGGAGAATAATTATTTGATAAAATCCGAGACAATATTTTTAATTCATCTAATAAATCTATTGCTGAAATATCTTTTTGATCACCATCAGACAGAACAATTTCTAAGTCGAAACAAGTTTTTATACTGTATCATTATTAAATTTTAAGTTACCAATGTTAAAGAGATACCCAAAAATTGATTCATATTTATTTAGCTATTCAAATCTCTCAGTAATTGATGTTATTTCTGAATCAAGAATTAATTAAAAAAATTAATTTGAAAATGTCGCTCAAAATTAGTAATTGATTCGTCAGGACATACATAATCAAATTGAGTTTTTACATGTCGAGTTCGTGTGCTGTCGTTAGTTGGGAAATCAGCATTTAACACAATATTTAGAGAAAAGTTATTGGCTTGGTGCTTAACTTTCAAAAAATTATTTTCGCTTTTGTAAGACATCAAGAATTTTTTCGTGACATCTAATGATTTCAAGGCTTCCATAATATTGCAAGAGATATTTTGCAATTGCTTGCTAGATGCATTGACTTCACTTAGAATGTCATACCAAACAAATGTACGAAATATAAACTTGAAAGAATTAATTTTTTTTTTTTGCTAACGAACTAGCTTCCAATTTTGCTTTAATGCCTTGTTGCCCAATTAAGCTGCCATCTTCTGTGATGAAAATTAAAGCTTCATGTATTTATTTTACTTGATTTCGTATTGCTTTACAGCTTCAACGCGACTTTCCCATCTCGTCGTGCATAAAGGTTTTAAAGTAAAATTTTGGATGTGGTTTAGAAGAACTTCTCATCGATGACTCGATGAAGAAAAGAAATTATAGATTGACTGAATAATGTCAAAAAATAAAACCGTATCTACATTGCAGCTTGCTGCATCGCTGAATGAATGACATTTGCTCCTGCCGCGAAATATCAGTGGTACAATCAACAATTATTGAAAAATATTTAGCATTCATTATTTTAGATACATTTTTTTAAAAATTTCATTACTCAGTATATTAATGATTTCGTTTTGTATACATTTTCCTAAATAATGAACGTGAATTTCATTGTTTTTTATGCGTCCTACATGTTTTTGTAATACGCAGTCAAATTCGGCGAATAATTAAATCAGTTTCAAAACGTTTCCATTATTATTTGTATATAGAGTATCTGAACTTCCTCTGAACGACATGTTTTCTTTTGCAAGAAATTTAATAACCGATATTGTGTGTTTAAAAACATGCACCCGGTGTTTTTGTTCTTTTTTGAGTAATTTTAGCTGATGTTGATCAATTGTAGTTTCATTTTTTAAACGCTTTTCCAAATCAATCCATATTTCAAAATTATTAAAATGTTCTTGAGATTTTTCGTGGCGCTGAAAAACTTGGGACATATGTTTCCAATCGTTATTTCCTTCCGAAATTAAGTTCATAGTTTGAATATTAGAAAATAATTTGCAGCAGAAACAAAATACTACATTTTTTGAACTTGAGTAAATTAACCAAGATCTTTTAATGGTTTCTCCGTTACTCAAAATCCTATAATGCGATACATGAAAACTTTTATTATGTTCATCGCGTGGAAAAAATGTCTCTTTTGATTCAGCAGGAGGACCTCGTTTTATTAATATATCAATTATTGAATTGGACAAGTTTGGCCATAAAGCTGGATCGTCAAAAAGCTCGTAATTTAGTGTTGAGGTATTTGTATTTGAAGTCGAAGCTATTGGATGTTTCTCAAGAGCCTGATTATCATCTAAACACAAATTCGAATTTTCAGACTCGTTGTCAGTGGGGGACTCCACAGGAACGTCGCTTTCACTGACTTGTTTCTGATAATTTCAAAAATTTCCGCAATTGATTTTCTTGCTGAGCTCGAATAACTTCTCATTCTGCTCGTCTTTTCTCAATGAAATTGGATCTAAATGTTTCTGTCCCAGGGATTATCAAAATAAAAATAATTATTTGGAGCTTATATAATTAGAATAAAATATAATTATGTTTATAAATATGTATATATAAATTTAATATTTTTTAAATATATGATATATCCAATTTAATTTTTATTTTTTTATTTTTTCTACCTCCAGTATTAATTGTAACATAAACTCTGTACGTTTTCCGCCTGAGGCATTCGCCCATTCCGCCCCTGCTCGCGCCGGGCTTGACAGTCTTTCTTAATTTTCCCCTCTTCTACCTTTTTACAGTGTCGAGGTATGTATTCTTGCAACCGCAACAGTACTCGAGGATAAGGTGGTTAGCCCCATGCCTCCCTGTGTGTTCTGTGTCTGTAGATGCGTGTGTTCACGAGGCTGGCCTGTTCGAACAGTATGAACTATTAAACAGAAATAGCGTAAAGTGGATACTATCATAGACACCATGTTTGAAATAATTACAGCAGAAAATTGTAGAAATGAAATGTTAAAACAGGTTGGAAACAAACGATATTCAATCGGTATATCGACTTCCCCAGACAATAAACATCAAGGTGCAGTTCGGCTAGTAATAGATATACAGGAGGCAGCTTCATAAAAATCTGCAGGCTACAAGACAAAAAAAAAAAAAAAAAAAAAAAAAAAAACTTCCTATCTGATTATCTCACCTCCTTCTATCAGAACTTGCAATACCTAACAAGGATAGCAAAAGCAGGGGGGGGGGACTACGAATTCCTGTTGGCCAGAGATGGAAAAATATTCTTAAAAAATACAAAGAACTCGAGGCTAGTATAAATTGGATGCTTAAAAGATCTGAATAAGTTACAATAGTGTAGGAAAATTAAATAGGGGAAAAAAGCATAACACCCCATCAAGACTATACTGTTCGTTTCCACTATGATTCCCAACCACAGTATAAAAGGAACTGCTTTCTACTATACATCAGATCAATCCCCCAAAGGACTAGGCGTCGAGAATATCAGGCGTAATCCTATTAAAACGAGATTCCATTAGCATGGCTTATATCCTCAAACTAATAAATAAAATATTTGAAAAGGGATATACATTAAAGAATGTATTAAACACCGATTTACGTTTACAAAAGGAAAGAAAAAATAAGCATTGACAGACCTATTACCACCTTACCGGTTTTAAACAGATTAATGAAGCGTACAGTACTCCATAAATTAATCAGCTACACGGAAAAATTCCACATCATCGCGAAAATACATCATGGTTTCCAAAACTTAAAAAAAAAAAAAAAGAGGGAAACATCACTCTTAGATGGAACTAGTAAACACTGATTCACTAGTTCCAATAACTAGTAAACTAAAAACTAAATTGTAATAGTGTTTTTATAGATTTATCAAAAGCATTCGACAAGCTCACACAAAAAAGCTACTAGAAATGCATATTTGAATATTTGAACATTTGAACTAGAGAAACTTAGTTTAAATGTTCAGATCAGCTGGATTCTCTAGTTCTGTAATTTAAAACTACCAAACAGAACACAAATTACTCGCATAGGATGATCTGAAACATAAAATAACTGTTAACCTGTGGAATCCCGAAGGGAGCAATTTTCTCCCTAACCCTCTTTATTAGCATTTACATGGGTGATATTCATCAAATTCCACATACAGGGAATATATTCCAATGCATAGATGACACAACTAGTGTCCATAACCTAATAAGAATTTAAGCACTGCCTAAACAAGCATGCAGTATGATGTTAGCCTAGTCACTAACCAGCTAACAACTAACCCCACACGCCTCCACACCGAAACAAACAAAATCCATTATATTCAGAAACCTACAGACACAAAAACGACGCATTAACATTAAATATCTAACAATTGGCCCTTTACCATCTGATACAGATGGACGCCTATTTGTGTAAAACTGCAGCAATCATCGCACAGGTGAATGCGATTCGTTATTCCGGAAACTACTTGATACTGGAAAAGCAATAAAGTGCATAAAGAATAACAGCGAGCGAATAGCAAATCAATTATTAAAAAAAAAATTCCCATATATATATATATATATATATATATATGGAAATTTTTCTCATTAAAACTTTATAAGTTATCTCGGTTAAAATTAAATCTATTTTTTTAAAAAAATGTATCACAACAACAACCTCTGTTGTGATGAAGTCCATGATTATATATATTTGTATAAAGGGAATTGAATGACTGAAACCGAGAATAATTGTAAGGGTTTAATGGTATAACACATTACTAGTGTGTTATACCATTTTTCGGCTTTTGACAGCCTTCTTCAGGTGTCTTTTAAAAATGGGAAACAGCAATAAAAATACTGAAGTTTAAAAAAACTGAGAAACACAGGAAAAAATTGCAGTACACAATTAACATGAAAAAACGTTTTAGTGTTACATTTAAGTTGTTCTTTCAATCGTGGCATTGTTTGGTGAATACGTGCTTGCAGTCTCTCGTGAACGCCAGTACTGAACAACAGCCGAATGGCTATCTGGGAGGCTGTAGCTCAAATTGTTATTTAAATGTTCATGATTAAGGATGATTTCTCTGGACTCCACAATTTTCCTTTCAAACTCATCATGGCAACGAAAGATGTTTTTGGATCTATCCCAGCAGACTGAATGACCCTGGTGTTCATCATCAGGATTGTTCGAGAAAAGAACATGACTAGACAAGGCACTGGCGTGTGTTCTTTTGTAAGAGATGTCTCTCCTATGCTCTTCTATACGTAATTCAATAGATTTATTTGTTTGACCAAAATAAGGGATATTACAGTCACATCATATCTTGACACGCCAGGATATTTCAGATTATGATGATGAGGCTTCGGATGGCTTACTAGAGAGCGGATTTTTGGAAGTGTAGTAAATAAAGTCCTGATGTTGTATTTCTTAAGAACTCTAGCTAATTTTTGGGAAACTGAACTGATGTATGGGATAGAGATATTATCCTTAATATTGGTTATTTCTTCAGTGCGGTGGCTAGGAGGATCTAGAAGAAATTTTTTAATGGTTCTATCAGAATATCCATTTTTTCTAAAGACACATGAGAGGTAATCTCTTTTTGTAGTTCATCCGGGTCATTTAGAAGAGAGCGTGCTCTATGTCCTAGAGTAGAAATAGTTCCAAGTTTTTGTGGAGGAAAATAATGGGACTGACTATGAAGATATCTATTAGTGTGTGTGTAGGTTTTTCTATACTTTGAAATTCTAAATTTTCCAGAGCAGCGGGACAGTTTTATATCTAGGAAAGGTAGGGAATTGTCATATTCAAGTTCAGCTGTGAATTTTATATTAGGATGATGATTATTGAGATGATTCAGAAAATCCAAGAGAGAATTGTGGCCGTGGCTCCAAATAATAAAAATGTCATCCACATAACGTTTCCAAAGTTTAGGTTTAAACTAGAAGGATGATATAGCTTTTGTTTCAAAATTCTCTAAATAAATGTTTACAAGAATAGGGGATAAAGGATTGCCCATCGCTAGACCTTGGTTTTGTTTGTAGATAGTGTCTTGATATCGAAAGTAACCAGACTTAATGCAATGGGTCAGTAAAGCAAACATTTTTGATGAAAGAAGAAGACTTGTTAGAAAAACATTTGAGGTATTTAGCGAGATGTTTAGAAAGTTTGTAAGTTGGAAAATACCTTCCACAATTGGACGAAGAGGGATGTTTTCCTTGTGGATTTTAGGAACTCCATAAATACGTGGGATGAGCGGATGAAGAGAGCGTAGAGAAATTCGAATGCTGCGAGATAGTTCAGTTGTTTTTAATAAATTGTTGGTGCGATTTTGTAGTTCTCGAGTTGGATCTTCCTGAAGTATTGAATAGGCATTATTTTCAAGCAATTGAAGCATCTTATTATGGTAATCTTCAGAACTGAGGACAACTATAGCATTGCCTTTATCTGCCGGTAATATTATTATATCTCTGTTGTTTTTTAGGCTTTTTATAACCTGTCGTTCAGCTGAAGAAATGTCATCTGTTGGAGGTTTTGCATTGTTAATAATGAATATGGATTCAATACGTAGAAGTTTAGCATCTTGAGTGGGTAGGAAAGTGAAGTGGCCTTTTCTATTTTGGTAAGGAGAGATTCTTTAGGAATAAATCTTGGCGAAGGAATAAAATTTAGACCTTTGCTGAGAATGCTTTTTACGGCAGCTGTAAGAACGTGAGAAGACTTGTTTATTACAACTTTGTCAGGATTGATGTTGGCTTTTGTAAAATTCCTTCTAGATCCTCCTAGCCACCGCACTGAAGAAATAACCAATATTAAGGGTAATATCTCTATCCCATACATCAGTTCAGTTTCCCAAAAATTAGCTAGAGTTCTTAAGAAATACAATATCAGGACTTATTTACTACACTTCCAAAGATCCGCTCTCTAGTAAGCCATCCGAAGCCTCATCATCATAATCTGAAATATCCTGGCGTGTACAAGATATGTCCTGGCGTGTACAAGATATGGTGTGACTGTAATATCCCTTATTTTGGTCAAACAAATAAATCTATTGAATTACGTATAGAAGAGCATAGGAGAGACATCTCTTACAAAAGAACACACGCCAGTGCCTTGTCTAGTCATGTTCTTTTCTCGAACAATCCTGATGATGAACACCAGGGTCATTCAGTCTGCTGGGATAGATCCAAAAACATCTTTCGTTGCCATAATGAGTTTGAAAGGAAAATTGTGGAGTCCAGAGAAATCATCCTTAATCATGAACATTTAAATAACAATTAAAGCCTCCCAGATAGCCATTCGGCTGTTGTTCAGTACTGGCGTTCACGAGAGACTGCAAGCACGCACTCACCAAACAATGCCACGATTGAAAGAACAATTTAAATGTAACTACAACGTGTCTTTTCATGTGTTTCTCAGTTTTTTTAAACTTCGGTGTTTTTATTGCTGTTTCCCATTTTTAAAAGACACCTGAAGAAGGCTGTCAAAAGCCGAAACTAGTAGTGTGTTATACCATTAAAACCTTACAATTATTCTCGGTTTCAATCATTCAATTCTCTTTATACAAATGTATCAAAACAACCGAGTCTCAATGTTCCTCAACACACACACACACACACACACACACACACACACACACACACATACTAATCTACAAATCTTTGGCGAAAATCAACCTAAGGTGTGCAATAACGGCATATACATCTGTGCTTACTACACATTAAATAAAATAATATCACTATAATACAAAACAGGACATGGTACAGTAGCGTACAAATTAATCCGAACAAGTCGAATTTTCGTCAAGTTTCTGGTTTGGTTTTAGTTTCAGTTCACAATAATTTTGGACATCGGGAGATAGCTAGTCTCCTGAGCTCACCGTTGAGTTGAGTGCTTCAACTAGATAAGTCTTGTTCTAATTCTATTACTTGTGTTATTGTTGTCATGGTGGTTGTCAATCTCGCAGATTTGCGGATTAAAAATACGAGATTTCTTCGAAGAAAAAATCCTACTTCCATTGAACAAAATGATCTTTGTTCTGCAGACCTAGAGCACTTTTTGACATTAAATAGCAAACCATTGTAGGACAACGGTTTATTCATTTCAACATTTGTGTTCTGGGTGGCATTTCTTGTGCAATATTTCACCTACTTTAAACAGCAAACTCAAGCATGTATTTACTCTCCCTTCCTCTAACCTAATATTTTGTGGAGGAATAAAGTGTGATTTATAAGACCAAATGAAACCGAATTTTATTTATACATCTTAAATATTTAGCGAGTTGACTTTTAGAACAGGAATACGTAACAAGTTTTCTTGGTCTTCTTGTGCTAATTGTTTTCGTTATAATGCGAATGCTCGATACCCCACGAACGTATTTTGCTTAATTTAATTTACTTCAACTCCTTGTTCAGTTCATTACGTCATCTTCTGAATCCTAAACACCTACAGAGAATGTAGGTCACCCCACTAACATGTGAATATTTGGATCTTTATCAAAATTATCGTGCCGATGCTTCGACCTGATTTTGCTCTTCTACTTAGGTAACGCTGTTGCAGCGACAACTGTCAACTCGGTAGATTTTAATAGCGTATAAAAGTTTAACAGGCAACTAACTAATATCACGTGAATGCAACCGAATGTTAAATTTTGGGGCACTTTCCAACGAGGGCAGATTGCAGGTCTTATGGCATCGTCCTCGGCAGAACGATACGTATGAATGGGTATTTGTTTTGCTATGTTCACTTTATCAAGTTTCGAAACTCGAATGCAGCCAAGATTAATTTTGTCGGCAAGCCTATCTAGCAAACCATGTCAAGCGTGTTTTTAAGTTGGTTATATGATACGCAGTAAATTATAGTTTACCCCCCCCCCCCCCAATGGAAGCTAAATACGCTTCTTAATTCGTACTCCTACTCCCAACAAAAAATGCGCTATAACATAATAATATATAAATGAAGTGAACATTTTCATTCTTTACTTTAAATTATGGCTGTACAAAGGGCCATCTGCTAATAAATACGGCTCGTTTAAAATTTCCATCTATTTCACAAAGTAAATGAAAAAAAAAATACTAAAAACACCTTTAATAAAATAACGAATTTAAAAACCTAGTGTATTAAGTAATGATATAACAAGTTAACAATATATCTAACAACATATTTAGAAACTTTTTTTAATTCATCACATTCGAAATATATTCTATGAATGTTACGATCTTTGTGGAATCTGATGCCAGTTGTGAATAATAACCGTTTCATACATAAGAAAAAAAAAAAAAAGCTCACAAGTTTGGGAAAAGTTGTAAAGCAAGTTGTTGGTCAAATAAGGCTTTATCCAGAATTGTGACATTTTTACGGAACAAACCTTTTTCAACTGGACAATGCATCGTGATATACTGCAGGTGCCGATCTGAACCCACCATTATAACATCTTTGGGATTTTGTATGTGTGTGTATTTATTTTTACATAAGCCGCAGGAAACTCTTGTCTATAGGGCAAACATGAAACTTTTTCAAGCTACTTCTCCAGTAAGCGGGAAGTTCGTCTAGCACCGGACAATGAAATTCGTCTTCCAACAAAATGAACGGGACTGTCAGGTTTAGGATAGACCAGTGCAGCCAACAATAACACATGAACTCGTGGTCATAATGACGTAAAATTGATTCAAAATACCTGATTCATGTGCATTTCAGGTTTCTATGGAATATGGTGCTGTCTAATACTCATTTCAACACAGTGTACATATGATGTTTCCAAAATTTTGATTATATAATTCAATTTTTGAAAGCACAATTAGACGAAATGAACATTAAAGTAATAGTAACAAGATTTATATATCTTAAGTTGCTATCATTCAAGTTGTTAAATACACAAATCTTTTTTATCTTTTTTTTTCTTCCTCTCGTAAGAAACTCATAGGAATAAGCTACTTTATTTTATATTTTTTATTAATTTTATTAATTATTTAAATAAAAATAAATGACTTCTATAACGCTATTTTATTCCCCATAGGGAATAGGGGGAAACCTTGCAGCTAAAACTTTTAGCAATAGATAAGCATCTGGTCGCTGCGCTTCGCAAATCGCTAATAGTTCAGTCCGCTGCTGCCTATTGTTTTTATGAGAAGCCCCGAGAATGCAACGGAAAACTCCACCTTGTGATAACTAGCAATATGATCAAAGTTTTACGGTCGATATTTCTGAATTACGAAGCTTAAAGAAATCGATTTTTTTCAGGGATAATATGTATTCCAAAAACTAACTAAATAAATAAACGTCTTCAAAAAAGAAGAATATTCCAGTAACTTAGCAACTAGCTGCAAATAAAATAAAATTAAAAAATAAAAATAAATAAAAAACCGATGACTTGAATCGAATCTGTAAGACTTTCTTCTGTCGAACCTAGCCGTGGAATAACTTCTGGAGTTAGATCAGCGGAATACAAAATGAATGTACAGGCACCTTTAATTGTTTAGGGTTATTATAATTAAAGTTTACATTTCGAAAGGCCGTAACTCAGCGGAACGATTTAATATTTAACATGATGATGTATGCGGCAATGGAATTCTATTTTGCGCAGAAATCAATATTAGTTCTAAAAGTAGCCACTAGGGCGATATTGGTGCTACAATACCATAAGTGGGTAATTCAAAACGTAGGGTAGGGTAGGGTACACACGGCGCGTTGTGTGGTTACACATCATGTTCCATATGTTGTCCTCCATCGTCGGTAACGTGCTGAAATCGCATGTTCAAACACACAGAGACACAGAACAGAGTTTCACTCAAAATGTTATGGATGTGGCATGTAATAATAAATTTAGTTTAATCCTTTATCCAAGTGTAAACAAACAAAGTTTGCGTCTGAAGTATCTTCAGGACTGAGGTAAAGTTGGACTAAGCTCTCATCACTTGTCTTAGTATCTCCCATAATGCAAAGCATATCTCCTTACAGACATGTATAATGCTAAGCATTAAGTGAAGGGCCACTACCCAGACCGGTTTGGAACCTTTATTGAGGTCTCGTCAGTGGGAGCAAGACCCAGAGGTGGTGATACTAAGGTGGAAGTACTGGAGAAGTCATATTTACCTATACGAGTTGCCACATTATTAAATTACTCTGGATTAGAGAAAGATGTTAGAAGTTTATTCCACTTGGTTAGACTATAATAAATTTAGTTTAGTCCTTTATGGAAAAAACATCCAACATCTTTCTCTAATCCAGAGTAATTTAATAATGACGTGAGACACCTTTTGGCAACTCGTATAGATAAATATGACTTCTCCATTACTTCCATCTTAGTATCACCACCTCTGGGTCTGGCTCCCACTGACGAGACCTCAATAAATGTCGAAACAGGTCTGGGTAGTGGCCCTTCCCTTATACTTGTCTGCAAGGAGATGTGCTTTCCATTATGGGAGATACTAAGACAAGTGATGAGAGCTTAGTCCACCTTTACCACGAGTTGCCTCAGTCCTGAAGATACTTCAGGAGCAAACTTTTTGTTTGCTTACACTTGGATAAAGGATTAAACTAAATTTAGTATAGTCTAACCAAGTGGGAAAAAAATTCCATATCTTCCTGTAATCCAGAGTAATTTAATAATAAGGTGAGACACCTTTTGGCAACTCGTATAGGTAAATGTGACTTCTCCATTACTTCCACCTTAGTATCACTGGAGGGAAAGGGAATGGACTTTCGCTTGAACCTTTGATGAGATTAGACATGTTACTTTAGATTGAGCCTGATTTGATTTTATAAGGTTTTTCGGGAATCTCACATTGCACTGGCGCTAACGCAGTTTGATTCCTACTGTCCCCCTCTCTGCATGAAACATGCAAGAGGTGTGATGGCCATGTAGGCCCTACCTGCTCTGAGGACCAGTGGTGGATGTATGGTATTTTAGAGAGGTAGGTTTTCACTCTGTGGCCAAGTGAGTTCTTGACACGCCTTTCCCCATTTAGTAGGGCATTACAAACTTGTTTTGCTTAGCTAATAGACTTCTGCGTGAGTCTACAGGATCTGATAGTAGGCTATAAGCCTACAAAATTGCCTAAACAGGCATAACTGAACAAGAGGTATATCTACCAAGGCAATCTTTATCCCAGTATGGACATCACGGACGATATCGTTCAAATCTTTAGCAAAGATCAGTTGCTTGACCTGTTCAGGAAGATATTAAAAAGGTTTGATACAGCATTCCTGGGATTTATAAATATATACGCCCAGGTCAATGATCAAGAAGAAGAGGATGAGGTTACAGAGGGCGAATTTACAAGTCCCATCGCCCAAGAACAATCAACAGATTGACTCTCAAGGTGCACAGGCAACCAAAAGACGGATGACATCTGAAGATCTTATGGAAGATTTAATACCACAAGTTTCAGAAGACAAAAGGGAAAAGGTCCCACCAGTGATCATCCGAGACAAAGAAAAGTGGACAACAGTTTCAAGGACCCTTGGTGAACAAAACATCAACTTCTCCAGGGCCAGAAACACAGATGAGGGAGTTACGATTCATCCCGCTACTGTCTCAGATTATCGCAAAATGACAAAAATGCTGGACAATTCCAAATTGCCCTTCCACACCTTTGCACTAGCAAGCGATAAAAATCTTAAAGTGATCCTCAGAGGGGTTGCCGAGGACATCACAACAGATGAAGTCACTGCCGACCTCATCAGTCAATGACTTACCCCAATCAAAGTTAGCAGAATGCTGAGATCTGACAAAAGGCCAATGCCTTTAGTACTAGTAGAAATCAGCAACACCCAGAAAAGGATATACGAAGTGACAGATATATGCAAGCTCAAAATTACAACTTAGCCTCTAAGGAAAAGAGCATCGGCAGGCCAATGCCATAGATGCCAAAAGTTTGGAAATGCCCAAAATTTGTGCAGAGCAGCCTACAGATGCCTAAAATGTGGTGAAGGACACCAAACCAGCTCCTGCACCAAGCCAAGAACTACACCTGGCTGTTGTACTAATTGTAGAGGACCTCACCCTGCAAATTACAAGGGGTGCCTTTTCCACTCAAAAAATCGTGGGTCAGCAAGAGTGAACCCTGCTCTCCCACGTAATGACGCCATAGGCAACCAAGCAGGTTGCCCTCCTGTTCGAAATACCCCACCTTCAGCAGCACAGGAAGGCACGCGACCTCCATTCATGACCAAAACATATGCAGAGGCGACACGAAATCAGATTCCTTCATCTCAAGAGCAAACAAGCTCCAACTTAACATCAGTTCTAACTGCTTCTCTTGCCGCCATGCTGCAGGAATTCAGCAAAGCAAGCTCCTCACCATCTTCCAGAAAGAGATTCCATCTAGAAACCCAATCCATACTAACATACTATACAATACTATATCTATACTATACAATGTATACAATGTATAAAAATCAAACTCACTCATGATAATAGTAAAAAAATAAATAAATAAGCTAACGCTTTTTTGTTCCCGTATAGGGAGTAGGCGAGGTGTTTATTAGCCCTATCTAACTTATAATGTAAGGAATGTTAATGGTCTGTTAAACAAAATCCTTGCACTGCAAGAGTTCACTCACAGATACAATCCTGGTATAGTCTTAGTTAACGAAATACATCTTAGGCCAGCTAATAGTCCTAAATTACGGGACTTCGTGATGTATAAAACAGACAGACTTACCGCCGGTGGAGGAGGCACACCCGTACACATCAAAAATTATTTAAGCCATAATCCTCACCAACCCACAGACCAAGAACCTCGAGATAACAGGTATTGAAGTTATCTAACATACTAACAATACCGGCAGCATCAATAATCTATGCTGCATACAACCCACCCAGCATCCCACTGTTGGCATATGATTTGGATTCCATTCTCGGCTCTATTGACTCCATCATTATTGCTGGAGATTTCAACGCCAAACACACAGCTTAGTTCATCTCCAGAATCAGCAATAAAGGTCGAACACTAAACAATTACTTAACCCAAAACTCAATAGTTATAGCCGGACTTACAGAGTCCACTCATCACAGTCCACTTGGAAGCTCAGATGTACTTGACATAGTCATCCTCAGAAACATTAGATACCAGTATCAGGTGGAAACACTAAATGAACTGTCTTCCGACCACAACCCCATCCTGCTTAGGCTCGGTACGCTAGAGCAACTCACTCCTCCGCACTCATTTATACCTTGGGACAAACTCTCTAGAATTCTCCCAGAGCACATCGGCCCAGCCCCTGTTATTCACAATAAAGAGGAGATACTTTGCTGTAAACAACCTAACCAGTCAAATCAAAAAGGCAATAAATTCAGTTACCCACACTACAGGCTTTCACCCGATCAGTCGAATCCCCGAGGAAATCATGGACCTAATAAGAACAAAAAACAAAGATCGAAAAAGATACAACACAAGAGCCCCACAAGTCCGTGAAACTCTTCAAAAGCACCGAAACTTTGATTGGGAAATTGACTAATCTAAACCCAGAGGACAACTTCATCTGGAAATTCTTGCGGTCTCTTAGCACTAAAAGTCAACTTATGTCCCCAATACAGACCAAGAAGGATCTGTATTGGGGACATAAGTCCACACTGATAAAGAAAAAGCAGAAGCTCTAATAGACAACTTGGAAACACAATGTAACCCCTCTTATGAAAATTTAAACATCAACCTTATCTACAAAATTCACCGCCGTGTCAAGCAAGTCTTAAGACAACAAAAGGGCAATTCATAACCTATCACATCTACTCCTCCAGCAGAAATATCAAATATTATAGTCCATCTGAACAAAAAAAGGCTCCAGGTCCAGATGGCATCACCAACAGAATAATCAAATTACTACCCAGAAAGGCTATAATTCATTTAGTCAACATAATCAATGCTACTCTCAGATTTCAGCACTTTCTCACAACCTGGAAGACTGCCAACATCATCCCTATCGTAAATATTGGAAAGAACCCGCAACTCCTAGAAAGCTACAGACCTATCAGCCTTCTATCCAGTCTTGGTAAGGTCACTGAAAAAGTTATACTCACAAGGCTTGAATCTGAAACGGACAAGTTAGGAATCATTCCAAACGAGCAATTTGCATTCCGTAAAGACCATAATACTGCACAACAGATACATAGACTGGTTGAGCAAATCACAAAAGGCTACAATTACATACAGCTGCAGTCTTCATATATGTTGCAAAGGCTTTTGACAAGGTGTGGCATCAGAGCCTGATATATAAACTTATAGAATTCAACCTACCAACTAAGCTAATAAAAATAATAGATGCATACCTCAAAGACAGATTTATGCAAGTCAAAATAAATGAAATCGCATCAACTAGACACAAAATCCTGGCTGGTGTGCCTCAGGGCACTCTTTTGGCCCCTTGTTATTTTCAATTTACATAGCTGACATTCCCCAAAACCCTAGTACTACCATCACTGCATTATATGCAGATGACACCGCTCTACTAGCAAGATCACTCATCCCCTGACTAGCAATCGGTAGGCTCCAAAGCAGTATTCATATACTAGAAAAGTGGCTGATGGACTGGAGGATTTAAGTAAACCCCCAAAAAAGTAGAGCCATAATGTTTTCCAAAAAGAAAGTCCAGAGCAAGAAAGACATACACCTATTAGGAGTCAAGATTCCATGGCAGACCGAAGTTAAATACCTAGGCGTGATACTTGACAAAAAACTTAAATTCAACAGTCATATAAAACACATTGACTCGAAGACATCTAAAGCAATCGCCCAACTCTACCCCATGATCAACAGAAGCAAGCTGGATGTACGTAACAAACTACTTATAAGATGGTAATACGCCCAGTCATCATTTACACATCTCTGCTTGGAGCCATACCTCGAATACAAATATTCAAAAACTGCAGAGGACACAATAAATGCCTGACGATGATTCTGGATGCCCAATGGTTCATAAGAAACTCCCAGATTCACAGAGAAGTCAATATTCCTTATATTTCCTCCTTTCTCCACGATCTAGCAGAAAAGTTCTTCATCAAGGCATGTAATCTCATCCAAACCTGCTGATCAAACAAGCTTCCGACTACAATGAAGTGGAATTCTACAAATATAAAAGACCCAAATCAATCGTATGTTGAGCTTAATGTAGTTAATCTCAACGCCCTCACGGGACAAGCCTAGAGCTCAATAACACTCCACACAAAGAACCTCCCTCACAGACAAAGGGGAACATGAAAAGCATTAGTGCTTCACCCATCAAACCAGTAATGTTCTGCGTCTGCTTAGTATCACCACCTCTTGGTCTGGCTCCCACTGACGAGACCTCAATAAAGATCGAAACCGTTCTGGGTAGTGGCCCTTCTCTTAATGCATAGCATTATACATGTCTGCAAGGAGATGTTCGTTGTATTATGGAAGATACTAAGACAAGTGATGAGAGCTTAGTCCAAACTCTTACCCAGGGGCGCGCCGGCCATATGTGCAATGTGTGCGATGCACACAGGCGCCAGGATAGTAAAGGCGCCAAAGAGGAGGAAATACTTTAAAAAACCGTTTTTTTAAAGTGATTTTTTATTGGGGGGGGGATATGGGTGCCAACTGAAGTTTTGCACACAGGCGCTGGACAGTACTGGCGCGCCCCTGTCTTTACCACGAGTTGCCTCAGTACTGAAGATACTTCAGGTGCAAACTTTGTTTGCTTACACTTGGATAAAGGATTAAACAAAATTTATTATATTCTAACCAAATGGAAAAAACTTCCAACATCTTTCTCTAATGGCATGTAATACTGGTCTTACATGCGATGTTAGGAGGAGCATCATCCTGCATAAAACTGTTGAATCCAGGCACTGATGCTGTTGAAGCACTGGAATCATCTGATTCCAGTGCTTAAATTAAATTAATTTAATTAATTTAATTAACAATTAAATTAAGTGCAGAGCCACTAACTTTTCTTTATAGGGTCAATCATCAGTCAATCGGAGAGGTGACACTTTCTGATAAAAATTAATAAAATATTTTTTATTGAAAATTATTCTAAAAGAAATACGTGATTTAACTGTATACTTTGCATAATAAAATTGTAAATTTTAATTATAATTTTGACTATATAAATTATATTAATAATAATAAATTAAATTATATTAATATAACTAATAATTATTATATTATTAGTTATACTAATTATGTTAATTGATTATATATTTTAATTAATTATAATACAGTTCACGCGAACCAAACTCAGTCACGGCTTGCTGGAACAATATCATCATCTGATAGAGATTTCTTAAAAAAGTGTACTTTGTTTTGATTCATATATATATATATATATGTGAACACTTGTACAGTTGCTGTATAAATGACACAAATTTAGGAATTATAAAACAAATTTTCCATTTTTTAATAGAGCTGTTTATTCTACTGAAAAACAGTTGAATTTCATAATTTACAGTGAATTATAAAATGGCCATCTTGATAACCATGAAGATATCAGCTTTCAGGAAAGTGACATTCACCATGACAGAGAGAGAGAGAGAGAGAGAGAGAGAGAGAGAGAGAGAGAGGAGAGAGATGCTACGCTGCATTGGTAATATTAGTAATTACTACAACTTGGCTGTTCTCAGCTTGATGACAAATTCAAAATGACATATATGAAAGCAAATTCATATTTACTGAATTTTATGCAATTTTCTTACTCTTGAGCTACTAATTGGCGGGCTAGAGGTGCCTGGCGGGCCGACATTTGAGAAGACCTGCAATAGACTCCCAAAACATCTCATGTACAAACAAAAGAAGGGGAAAAAAAAAGAGAGTCCAGTACTAAGAAAACGTAAGACTGAAGTTTAGTAGTAACTACTTCGCTGACATTTTTAACTGTTGAGAAAGTATCTCTGAAATATCAACGGCACAGCAGCAACAATATCAATAATACCAACAGTTATTCATTTTGACAGTTAATATTTGGTCCTTTTATACTAAATATGAAACATTTTCTTTTGATTTTATTGGACCACGATTCTTTATAAATATACAGTAAAACCCCTTTTTTACACTTTTCAGGGGACTGGTGGAAAAAAGTGTAAATAGCAGGAAAGTGTAATTAGCGGGAAATGTAAAAACAAAATTTAAAAAAAGGCTAAAAGATGACTTACTGCTAGTATGTGAGTCTACATACTCGATTACAAAATTTAATAACTGAAAATAAATGAATTTAGAATTACTTACATTTATCTATTTAAAAAAAAAGTTATTTGTTGATTGTTTTTGCTTTTCCTTTTTTTTTTTTTTTTTTTTGACTTAGCGCCAGATTGCTTTGCATTGAGTTCAATGCTTGACCTGTTTTCTACTATCATGTTCAAAGTGGACACAGAGTCCAAGATCTTTTGCTAAATGCACACGTGTTCCGGCATGCCAATCTACACGTCGCAGAATTGCCATCTTTTCTTCTACCGAAATACATTTTCTGTCTTTTTTCTCCATGTTACTAACGTGGATAATCCACCACCGCAACTTTCACACGCTAAATTACGTAGCAGAAATCTGCAATATCAATTCGTACTGTGATTGAAAAATCATGGTATCGCTCATCGCTACATTACTGCTTCAAGCGTGCAAGTCACCGTCGTGGCGGAACCGAAACTTACAGCCGAAAGCATCGCCACCTGGGAACAGAAATGCGCATATTTCCGCAGAAATCGATTCGAAAATCAGTATTGCCACCCGAGAAAAGAACGTAAATCACGGGAAATAACGTCCACATCAAGTTGTGGGAAAACAATATATCGTAAGAATAGGTCTTACGACGGAAAAGTTTTATAAATTCACTATGTTTAGCAGAACTCAATTTCGCGAAAAACTATAAAACGCAATCTACTAACAATGACTAATTCTCCACGCTCTATGCTCTTAATGTCACGCGTCTTTTCAATTTTTTATTTGATTTTAATGTCGTTACTGCATTCTTCTGTTTTGTGTTTCTGACAAGTCTACCTATAATATATTAGATGTAGATCCAACCATGAAAAACCACAAAGAGACCAATCTCTTAATATGTAATATGACTAGATGTCCTCAAGAATTGAAAAGAAATTTAAAATCTCTACAACCATTACCACCACGCTTATATGGTGTGCCAAAAGTTTATAAAGTAGAAGTTCCGCTTCGCCCGATCGTGGACGGCAGAAATTCTTCAACATACCTACTAGCCAAACACCTAGCCAGTCTGTTGAAAGAGAAGATAAAGAAATCGGCCTCATTTATAAAGAATTCTCACCATTTCGTTGAAAGATTAAAAAATATCAACATATCAAATACAGATATACTTGCAAGTCTAGACGTAGTGTCTTTATTCACGAACGTACCAGTTGAGGAAGAAGTGATTAAGATCATAAAAGATCTCTTTCCAAACGACATTTCTCAGCTTTTCCGCCATTGTCTAAAATCAAACTATTTTAAAGTAAATAAACTTTAAAATAGATATCAACAACTTGAAGGCCTAGCCATGGGCAGTCCTTTATCACCACCGTGCGCGGATCTGTTCATGGAAAAACTAGAAAATAACATCCTATCCAAAATAAATCCGAAACCATCGGTCTGGTGGAGATAAGTGGACGGTATCTTCATTACTTGGAAAGACAAGGAAAATGCCTTACATGAGTTCCTTCAAAAAATAAATTCCTTCCAACAAAAAATTAAGTTCACATTAGAGTTGGAAAATAACCATCAATTATCTTTTTTGGACGTGCTATTCAAAAAAAAAAAAACAAGACAATGGACAAATCAAGCTCACAATCTACCGCAAACCTACAGACACTGGACATTATCTTCACTACGCACAAAATCTTAGCATCATACATATGCTCAAAAACAGAGCAACAAATATCATCACGGAAGAAAAAGATCTGCTTGATGAGCTCTCACTCATATCAAAAACTCTATCCAAAAATGGTTACCCACAAAATATTATTCAAAAGATTCTCTATAGAAACAGCCCACAGCGACAACCTCAAGTGACATAGTATACATCGTCCATCGTCATACCTTATGCAGGCTCAGTCTCAACGAAAATAGGAAAAATCATGAAGTCTTTCAACATCAGGGTTGCCTTCAAACCTATTTTAACTATACGGCACATGTTAAGATCTCCTAAGGACTGTATCGCCTTCTACAAGTATGCGGGTGTATATAACATCCCATCTTCCTGTAGACCGAACTATATAGGCCAAACATCACGAAGCCTAGAAATCCAAAAAAAAAAAAAAACATATACATAGATGTCAACAACAACAGAACAGATATCAGGTTTAGCCCACCATTTCTCGATTTCGAAACATTCCATCAATTGGGACAACAGCTCCATGCCGTACATTGAAGAAGATTTCAGATGTAGAAACTTTAAAGAAGCTGCAGTGGTACTCCAGACAGGAGACAATTTCAATAGAAATGAAGGCATGATATTAAAAGACATTTGGAAAAGTTTTATAAATTCACTATGTTTAGCGGAACTCAATTTCGCGAAAAACTATAAAACGCGATCTACTAACAATGACTAAGTCTCCACGCTCTATGCTCTGAATGTCACGCGTCTTTTCAATTTTTGATTTGATTTTAATGTCGTTACTGCATTCTTCTATTTTAGCATTTAATGTTCGTGTAACCATTCTCGTCCTGAAGAAGACAGACAGACTCAAGCTGGCGAAACTGGTAGACGTTTATATACATATATTTATAAAGAATCATGGTCCAATAAAATCCAAAGAAAATGTCTCATATTTACAAGTTATTCAATTAATCGTTTCTAAACTTAAAGCTCTTACTACTTGTAATCTTTTTTTTTTACATATGGGATATATTTATGGCTGCAGAGGAGGAGGATAAGAAAAAAAAAGATGCATATTTAAGGGAGGAGGGTGCTGGTTTTTGTATTTATTTTATTAATTAAATTTGCTCTTCAAAATTTATAAGCTGTGTCCCATTGAATACTTCTAAAAGAAACGGCCTATCAATAATGTTCAAATTAGACCAGATTACACAATTTCAAATTTTGACTTTAATGGTTCTTGTAATAGTAATAGGCAGTGACACTCTGTAGCGTTTGGCTTAAGAATCACTGACTGGTGAGAATACCAAGGTAAGCCGTACGTAGTATATACAGTACCGTATTTTACCAAATTTTAGTTGACTACACCGGAAATTTTTTTGGTGTAAAAACTGCATGAAATACTGCATGAAAAACATGGGCTCCGTGACAGATTTAAAAGTGTGACAATGAAGATCCCTAGTGAAGGAAGGTAAATAAAAAGTATATTTGCTTCATCATTTGAGCGTTTCCTTGCTTAATATATAAAACTGTACTCATAATCTTTCTATCATGCAAATCATCGGATGGAAAAATCTAACTAGATATTTTTGTCTCTGCTGGACAGGGCTAAAATTGTCTGTCGCAACATCCCCCCCCCTTTATTTGAACAAACAGTTTCAATGGAATAATTCATATCAACATAAAAAATACCTTTATTTCATAAAGACAAGTTTTTACGTCTAATACTTCTTAATACTACTGATTATGTCTATTGCCAAAGAGCTTAAAATTAAAATTCTCTTATTCTTTAAATAAAAAGTCTCCGTGCAGTCGAGCTGAAAAAAAAAAAAAACAAAGCAAAACAAACAAATAAAAATAGCAACTTGGCACTAAACCAGTTGTCTGAAATAAAGAAGATATACTACTTAGTATGAAACCAGGAATTTCCGATAACGAGCTGCAGATGTTCTGGCCTTAGCGGTTTCTGAACTGTCTTGTCTAAATATGACACCTCTACACTTTTACATAGACATTCTTAATATATCTATTTTTAGAGTCAGTTTTCAATTGTAAGTGTTTAAGCTACTCAAGAATTTCCATTTTTAGAAAACTAGTATTTTATATCATCTTGAAATAAAATCTGAATATCTGAAATACTGTATATAATTTGCTATGCTTTTGTTTTATTTTTATTATTTATCCATAGCAGCCTTTTAGTTATGTTAATTCTTTAGGACACAAGAACACAGCGCAGGTTATATATGTAGGTTTAAGATCATATAAAATTCGAAAAAACAAACAAAAAAAAATGGATTAAGTGAGCGAGAGACGTACATGTGTATGTGTGTGTGTTGCTTATGCTGTTGTCCAAATCTAGCAGTACCGAGTTTAAACTACGTTTCTGAGCCATTTCAATTCGAAACTATGGTATGGATATGGATTTATTGTTCCTTTTTTTATATAAAAATCATATCCACAATTATGAACACATGAACAGTGCACATGAGTGTTTAAATATAACAACCACAAAAAAAAAAAAAAAAAAAATCACATGATCACTGCTCATTAGGAAACAAACATGTGCAGCACAGGAGAGTGATTCCACTCTCCCGCGAGTGGGATTATCTTCATTAAAAATAATAATAATAAAAAGTGCAGTCTGTATGATTTAGTATACAAGAGAGTTCTCATAATATGATGCATTGGTATACCACCTACCTGGAAAGCATAAAAGAGAACAAACCAGGATATGATACTTCAACTTTGTTGAGCTAGTACGCATAAGGTCGTGGCTTATTCATCTAGTGACTAGATTCTAGTCCACTGTTAGTAGCGAAACATAGATTCTAAGACATCGTATTATTTAACAGTTTATTCACTATGTCAGAGGGAGTCCGACAGTAACTAGCAGAACATAACCGCCCGTCATTATCATTTCGCGGATACCATTTACTACAAATAGTAATCCTAAAAAAATTGTGTTTATTCAATGAATTAGTGTAACTCTCCTAGATTTCTTTTCTGGAGTTACATGAATCTATTTTAAAAATGCGTACTGTGATCTTAGAAATCTGTAAGGTTGTGAAATCTTACATATTTCACAACCTTATGCCGAATTTTTTTTTATTTAATATCCCTGGAAGTATCTTATGTATTCACTATCTGTGACTTACTTCGTTACACATACACACAATCTTTTGTGTGTGTGTGTGTGTGTGTGTGTGTGTGTGTGTGTGTGTGTGTGTGTGTGTGTGTGTGTGTGTGTGTGTGTGTGTGTGTGTGTGTGTGTGTGTGTGTGTGTGTGTGTAATTCCCACTCTCACGCATACACTGCATTGCAATCACACACGGCAATGCATTATATAGTACATTACCATTACATGACTGCTGTTGATAAAAGAAGTAATCAAAATGAAGTAACAAATGAATGTAAATAAATAACAGGTAACCGGTAACAATAATAATAAAGAGTATGTTGATAGCATTTAATAGTGATATTCTACCATCACTCACATATGGATCAGAAACATGGAACACGACAAGAAAAGAAGAAGAGACTCTCAGAATAATTCAGCGTGCAATAGAACGCAGGATTTGTAACATCAGCAGAATGGAACATGTTAGAAACACGGAACTAAGAAAGAGATCAGATATAAAAGATGTGGTAACTGCAGTATATGAAAGCAAGATTAGATGGGCAGGTCACATAGCCAGACTCAGGGAAACAGATGGACATATAGAATACTCAACTGGCAACCAAGAATAAAGAGAAAACCAGGAAGACACCTACAAGATGGGAAGATCCACTAGTGAAATCTATAGGTATAACATGGAAGAGAGAGAGGCTCAAGATCGTTGGAGGCATCTTTGTGACCTGCACTCATGGAGAAATCCTGAGTGAAACACGGGTCCATCAAGGTAAGGTAATTAAAGTAATGTTGATAGTAATGAATAATAATAATAATAATAATGGCAATCAAAATGAAACGAGAGCGTCGGTTTCAAAGAATCCTTCAGCTGGAAAGACCTACGTTTAAATCCCGTCTAGGACGACGCGAAGACCTTTATCGAAGCTTTTCAAATGAAGGTGAGTTAGCCGATCTCGTACCAAAGTGGCAGGGTTTTCGCTCCAGGTCACTGAGGGTTTTCGTCCTAAACAGGCAAGCCTGCCAGAAGAACACACGCAATTTACATCAAAATATAATTTAGAAATTAACCACCTTATCCTGCAATTATGGTTTCAAAGCCAAAAATACATGACAGGGCTTTAAGTATTATTATTACAGATTATTATTATAATTATACCTTAGCAAAAAGCAAAAGCCTCAATAATAGAGTCGGTATCGACTCTTTTATGTCAGTGACTACACATTTCCAGTTTTGTTTATTATTAATGACTTTGGCGGGGGGGGGGTTCCAGTAGCAAACTTTGAATAATCTATCTCTGCATTTGGTAATGCAAACAACTATCTATGACGCCAACATATCAGTTTTCGTTTAAATATTGTATAAGAATTTTATTTACTTGTAATAATTTTAAATTACTATATTATAATATGAATAATGCGAAAATGTTAGTCTTGTTGAATATTTCTAAACAACGTAAATTTTGTTATTTAAAATAATAATTAAGAAAACTGTTACTATTGGCTACTGAAAAACAGTAGTAATTAACGAGAAAATCTTAAATCGAGGCTGCTTGGAATACTCTATATCATAATAAAGACGTTGACTTCTAAGGTTATCCAGCTATTCAATAGAAATGTTATTTTCCATTCCTTCTCAAAAGGAAGAAAAACTTATCCGGAAATAACTTTAGAACCATTGCTTCTTGGAGCTTATGTGTTTATTGTCATGAGGAATGGAAAGATGCCAAAATACCCCATATAGACAAAAAAAAAAAAAAAAAACCACGAGTACAACGCTTATGTATAACGAGTTAGAGGACAACGAACTTGTGAACTTTACTGATTCCGCTTCACGTGGAATTTCGAAAAGCATTTAATCCATTGTGATAATGAAAGTACACGGAATACGACATTGTACTCTCTCTCTCTCTCTCCTCTCTCTCTGCAATGCGAAAGTAAACAATACTCCACTGTTGTCCTCTAATGAAACTGGAATATCTTTAACTTTGCTTTATAATTATACTGGGTGTTTCAAATTAAAGTACCCATATTCAGAGCAATCTATAGAGAGAACCAATGTTCGATTTATGATCTGAATAGAGGTACTTTAATTTGAAACACCCTATATATCAGGGACGCCGATGCTGTTGTTTCAACAGTAAAAAATGTTGTATAAAAAGTATTAGTGTAGATATTAATGTATTTAGTATTTTATAACATATTTTAAGATAATTCAATCATACGTATAAGATTAACACGGCGCCGAAAACGCACAAGAAATGTAATGCTAGGAAGAGCACCGCAGACGAGAACAAGAAGGTTATCCCCGATAACGAGGTTACTGGAGATGCGGAAGAGGTTAATTAAAATACACTAAGTGTATAAGAGGGACGGCCTACATCTGAATGCGTTTGGTATCAGGAGTCTTGAAAAACTAACAATTGGTATGAGAACTAACACAGAGAGTCAGGGAAACTAAATTATAAAGGGAGGAATCGTGAGAATGTGAGTGTAAGAGCGACAATATTACACAACTGTGTTAATGGCGGGAACAGACTTTGTCATCAAAGTGTTGACGAGGAGAGAACGCTTTCGACTTTGTGTTCGTCCGGTTCGGACCCATCAAACGTGTGCAAAGATGTCTACATGTAAGAGGCACTAGAGAAGAATAAACATCTGCAAGTTGTCCAACCGTGACATGCAGACTGCAGACAAGAGTATACAAAAGAACATGGAGGTAGATTATTATGTCTGTACACAAATGCCAGGAGTATGAGAAACAAAGGGGCAGAGTTTGATGCCTTAGTCAATATGTTGGGATCTCAGATTGCAGGCATTAGTGAGACCAAGCTATCAGAATCAGACATACTAACTGGTATGTGTACACTGTAAAAGATACAGTATTTTAGGAAGGATAGACAGGATAGGAGAGGAGGGTGCAAGATGCTAATGATATCAGATGACTTGAATCCAGTTAATGTTGAGAACTATGATTGTAGTACTAGTAACAGTATTTCATGTAGCAGCGAATTTGAGGTATCTGGTGTGAAGTGGGACTCCAACGAGATCAATTACATATTGGAATGTTGTACAGACCTGGTGGATCGGTTGCTAGTGATGAAGAAATGCGTCACCAAATAGAAAAGATGAGCGCGAAAAGAGTAATCATAATGGGAGAATTTAATTATCCAAATATTGATTGGGTAGCAGTAGAATCTCATGAGAAGAATGAAAATGCATTTATTGAGCTGTTGCGGGACATCTTCCTCAAGCAGCATGTGGCAGGAGGAACTCGATGTCAAAGAGTGTTAGATTTAATTATAGTGTCAGAGGGCATTTCAGTTAAAGACGTAACTATTATGCCTCCGGACGATGACAGTGATCATGTGGTACTCACTTGGGAAGTGACTAAGTTTATGAATGTTCCATTCAGAAAAGGTTACATGCTGAACTACAAAGCAGGAAATCATGACCAACCGAGGAGTATATTGAGTTCGGCGAAATGGGATCAGTTGCTGGATGGAAAGAAAATCGATAGTGCATGGGAAACATTTAAACACTATTTTCATGATGCAATATCAGAATGTGTCCCTAGAGTTCGAAGAATAAATAGCGTAGGAATTAAATGGATGTGTAATTTATTAAGCAAGATATTCATAAGAAAACAATGATGTGGAAGGAATACAGTATGCGTAAGGATGATGTCCGTTATGAAAATTATAACCAGCAGGCTAGAATAGTAGTCTACATGTAGAATGTAGACTACTATTCTATATTCTATTCAATTCTATTCTACTATCATGTAAAATAGTAGTCTACATTACATGTAGAATGATGTCTACATGTAAAAGGCACTAGAGAAGAATAGACATCTGCAAGTTGTCCAACTGTGACATGCAGACTGCAGACAAGAGTATACAAAAGAACATGTAGGTAGATTATTATGTCTGTACACGAAAGCTATGAGTATCAGAAACAAAGGGGCAGAGTTTGATGCCTTAGTCAATATGTTGGGACCTCGGATTGTAGGCATTAGTGAGATCTGGCTATCAGAATCAGACATACTAACTGATATGTGATATAAGAATGGTCACAACTGTTGTACGGAAAGCAAAGTCTGAGTAATAAAAGAAACTGACTCTACGTGCTAAAGACAACCCACAAGAATTGGTTGGTCGAATGAGCATATTCGCTCTCCAGCCAAAAGGCTGCGGGTTCGAATCCCGCATGGCGAATGGATGTTTGTGATTGTCCTGTGAAAATACTAGTAGTGGTGGACAGTAGATGGCGTTGGTATAAATGATGCTGTTGGTGGATGAGGTTGAGTGGTGGAGACAGAGAGTTGTAGAGTAGGTGCCCTCTCTCGATGAGTCGGACTCCCTGGAGGTGTCAAATAATAATAATAATAATAATAATATACTGAAAGTAAAAGAAAGAATGATTATGAAAGAATACCTCTTTTAAATGCAGATGGCGTAAGGGTTACAGATGCAGAAGAGGTTGTTCAACTAATGAGTGCCCATTTTGTTAAAAGCTATCAACCTGGTGTACGTGACATTGAGCTCACTACTGCCTCTTCATTGTATGAAGAAACTCAAACATATGAGGACGAGATATTAAAGCTATTGCACAAACTGAATAAGAATTCAATAATAGGAATTGATGGGATATCAGCACGTGTGCTAAAAGAGTATTCAGCTGAATTGGCTATTCCTTTAACCAAGCTGTTTAACATGAGTCTCAGAACAGGGAAGATTCTGCAGGAATGGAAAGAATGTATGGCAATTCCATTGCACAAGGGTGGTGCAAAGACCGATGTATTCAACTATCGACCAAGTATATCAGGAGTGGTGGTGAAGATTTTGGATAAATTGGTGAGGGCTCGCATTCAGAAATGGGTTGACAGTGAATCTGTACTTTGCAATTAGCAACATGTCTTTATTAAAGGAATATTATATTTTAGCAACTTGCTCACATTCTATAACAATTTTACCACTGAACTAGACAAGGGGAATGGATACATCATGATACTTTTGGATTTTGCTAAGGCTTTTGACAGAATACAGCATGGTATACTGTTGTATAAATTGGAGAATATGGGTTTGTGTTATAGAAAATTAGTATGGATAAGAGGATGGCTGACTGATAAATATCAAAAAGGGGTTATACTCGGGATGTGAGTCCGCAAGATTTAAGGTAACTAGTGGTATACCACAAGGATCAGTGCTTGGTTCACTTGGTTCATATTCAATCTCTACATTAATGATATTGGGAAGGATTTGACAAACGACATACAGCTATTTGCTGATGATGCAAAGATAGGTAGGGTAATCAGGAATGCTGCTGATATGCAGTACTTGTAGAATGATTTGCAAAGGCTGGAATTGTTGGCATGGGAAAATGGATGTCAGTAAATGTAAAGTGATTCACTTCGGCGTGATTAGATATCCGATGTCGTATTATATTGGTGAGATTATGCTAGAAGAAACTGATGAGGCTATGGATCTTGGAGTGTTAGTAGTTGGAAGGAAGTTGAAGTTCAGGGGCCATGTAGCAAAGACTGCAAGTACAACTCAGAAGATAATTGCAATGCTGAAACGAACGTTCACATGTAAAAATAAGGATTCCATTTTGCCTCTTTACAAGGTCTTGATAAGACCTCACTTGAACTATTGTGAGCAGGTCTGGTCTTCTGGTTTCAGTTGTGATTCTGATATATTGGAGAGAGAGAGTGCAAAGGAGAGTGTTAAAAATGATATCAGGATTGTGGTATACTGATTATGAAGACAGCTTGGGAATTTGTAGACTGCAGACACTAGTAAACAGGAGAAAGAGAGGTGATACGATTGAGACTTACGAATTTCTGAAATGGGCCTACAGGATTCAATTGATGAAAATTTTCAATTTATGGAGTGTGGGGAAATTACAAGAGGGCATCCTTGGAAGTTGAGAATGAATGCCGCTAAAAATGGAGTGAGGGGTAGATTTTTCTCTCATAGTGTGGTGTGTGATTGGAATGGATTGCCATTGGATGTTGTGAGTGCAAGCAGTGTGAATGAATTCAAGAATAAGTATGATAGCTGGTGCATGTAGTGTGTGGCCTCCCTCGATGGGTCCCTGACTCCCTGGAGGTCTCTCTTAATTTTTTTTGAGTAATGTGGGTATAATAACACACACACACACACACACACATATAGTTTATTATCTTTCAAAGAGATTACATGAGTGTAGTGTTGCATGTTATTAAAATTATTATGACTAGGACAATGTAATATTATAATTAATGTTAAAATTAATAGTAATCCTAAAAAAAAAAAAACAATTTACAGTTACAGTTTTATATTAAAACAATTAAACACCTATTTTTGCATTTTGTCATACATACATATATACATCTTCAAGGCCCACCTTTCCTAATAAATTGTGGGGGGCAACAGCTGCAAGAGGAACTTCCAATGGTCACGATCCTCTGCCATTGTGCTGTTTACCCAGACACAAAACTCTGGGAATTGTACATACTCCTGTAATACTTGCCAAAGCTTATCCCAAGGAACGTCATATGCCTTCCCCAAGTCCACAAAACATGTGTAGACATTCTTGGCATATTTCCAAGATTTCTCAAAGACTTACCTTAAAGTGAAGATTTGGTCAGTTGTGCTTCTACCAGGACGAAAGCCACATTGTTCTTCCTGGAACTTTGACTCAACTATGCTCCTGCATCGTTTTTCCAAGCACCTAGCATACACTTTCCCAGGCAGGCTGAGCAGAGAGATGCCACGATAGTTACTGCAATCCTTCTGGCCTCCCTTCTTGAAGACTGGCATTATTATGCCTGTCTTCAAGAAGGGAGAGATTTTATTGCTAAATGGACCTCTTCTGCTGTGAGACTAGTCACTGCATTTTGTCATTTACATTTTAATTTTACAGTTCATTTTTATTCACAATTCACATTAACAATTACTTTTTCTATTAACGTGCAATAGGTAATGCTACATGCATTCATTTCACTTTTCGCAATAATAATTAAAATAAAAAAAAAATCAACAGGAACAATGAAGAATGAGACTACAATTTTACAACTTTACAATTCTGCACTAACCATATGTACAATTCGATAGATCACTTCACTTTCACTTATCATTATAATATCACTTATAATGATAATTTCACTTATCAATAATAAAAATAAAATCTTTCAGGGGACCCTGTAACCTCTAGAGTGCACGTCCCCTGGGTGGCGGATAGGGGAGCCCACCAGATATGGTGGGGTTGTCCGAATATATCGAATAAGGACTCGTGGATTAACAGGGTCATAAAAGGCAATCATCTTGATTGTAAAGGGAAGCGGCACTCCCATGGTCCCCTAACTGGATCTATCCTCTTCTTCTTCTTCTTCTATTTTGAGGAAGATCTACTCACTTTAATCTTTCCTATAAGGCCTTATTAGCCAACTCTTCTTATTTTATGACTTTTATACTATTAGAGTACAGGAGGGTTATGGGGTATTTTCATTTCTGGCCTATATCTATGTCCCCTCTATAATCTACTCTTTCCCCTTCAATATATCCTATTCCTCCTATGGGTTTACATTTGGAAGAAGGCTAGTTTAGAAGCCTTAAGGTAGCCCTACCACTGGAATATCCATCGCCAGGCTAGTCACCTGACATGGAGAATACTACTTTTAAGCCAACAGATGACAGTCATCGAAATGAATCTATGGAAAACGACCCTGGAATGGAAAAGGTAAAACAAAAATGGAAACGACAAAATATAATACATATAGCAAGCTGGAACGTAAGAGGAACAGCATATAAAGAAATATAAGTAGACCAAATATTAAATGGGGAAAAAAATTCAAATAGCAGTAATCACTGAAACAAAAAAGAAATTAAAAGGAACCATGAGAACTGAAATTTTTAATGTAATATATAGTGGAGTTGACAGAGACCAAAGAGCACAAGCAGGTGTTATGATTTGGATTCATAATTCCCTTTCAAAACAAGTAAAATATTATAAATGTTCAGAATTGTATGAGTATGCAGGAATAAAGTTCAAAGAAAGACTCCTGTTATTTTTTAATAAAATATATTCAACAAGTAACACCAACAGAATGGAAAAAAGCAATTTTGATCATCCCTATCTTTAAAAAAAAAGTAGTAGAGATGACCCTAAAAATTACAGAGGTATAAGTATTCTAAATTCCTGTTACGAAATATATAGCAGAATTTTAATTAACAAACTAATAAAATATACTGAAAACTTTATTTAAAAGTACAGAATAGATTTAGCAAGGGCGATCGTGTATAGACCCGACTTTTTGCCTAAAATTAATAACAGAGAAAAGAAGAGAATACAATTTAGAAACACATATTGCATTTATTGACTTTGAAAAAGCATTTGACAAAGTTAAAAGAAGCATCTTATTTAACATATTAAAAGAAAGACAAATACCAAATAATATTCTAAAAGCAATTATAAGTATACATGAAAATAATCAAATACAAATAAGATTAAATTATGAATTATCATATACGAGAGAGAAACCAAGGAGTCCGACGGGGACGCTTTCAGCAACTCTTTTTAAAATTTATCTAAATGAAGTAATAATAAAATGGAATAAAAATTTCCATCAAGGTATTAAACTTTCTCCTACTGTGAACTTAAACACTCTCCTTTTTGCTGATGACCAAATAATAATTACAAATTCTAAAGATAACTTACAGAAAGATATTTTAAATTTAAATGAGATAGCCAAAAATTATGGAATGATAATATCAACAGGAAAAAAAAAACGACGGCCTTTAAAGGACAGGATCCAGTAAGTTAGTTATCTATTACTAAAATAGTAATAAATAACAAGATTTTAGAACAGGTGAATTCATTTAACTACCTAGGATGTATGATTACATATGAAAATGAAAAAGACATAAACCTAAAAATTGCGAAATATTTAAAAAAAGCAGATGTAATTAACTCTATATTTAAACCTAACCTAGTTCAAAAACAAGCCAGACTAAAAGTATACAATACGTTAGCCCTACCAGTCCTATTGTATGGAAGTGAAATCTGGACAATATAACAAAAAGACAAATTACATTAAACAAGACAAGACAAACATTAATAACATCTGAATGAAGTTTATGAGGAAAAGCTGCAAAGTATACTCTATTTGATCACAAAAGAAATTAAGAAATTATGAAAGAATTAAACCAGGAATCAGTAATAGAAAAAATTAAAAAATATAAACATAAATGGATGGAACACGTTGAAAGAATGAAAACAGAAAGTTTACCAAAACAAGCCTTAAATTACAAACCATTAGGGAAAAGAAAACCAGGACGTCATCTTAAGAGATTCAACATCTAAGACCGATGGTCATATTTAAACTAGCATATGACGTAATTCTTCCATGAAATCTACATGCAAATTAAATTATCAAGCAAATACAAACATTTGTGCTATGCTTGTATGCCTTGTTCGCTTCGTGTCGTAATCGTCATAAGATGCGTAATATCGTGAGGATGGGGGGGGGGGGGAATAAAGGAACACCACGAGGAGATGGAATCAACTTTTCCCGCATTCTAGATGAATGGACTTAACATCGCAGTATCAAGAGCTGTAGTATTATTTTAAAAGTACGAGAAGTAATTAACAAAGTGCCAGTAGCTGGCCAGTGAAGTGCCTTGGTTTTTTTTTAATAATTTTTGACATCCATTAGCGGTATGTTGAAGTGCGATATTCTTTGTTATTATAATGCTAAATAATTTCAACTTGAATAATATATAAAAAATATCTACGATGATGCCATATTATTCTTATTATGAATAATATCGCATAATCTTAATATTCCGATTTTCCGTATCCAGTGACAAAAAAAAAAAAAAAAAAAAAAAAAAAAAACGTCTGGTAACATTCTTCATTAGCATGCTTCCAAAATTTCTGAAAGTAATATTACTGTACTGTCACAAGTTTACTTTAAGATATACTTTGTGAAAACAATGTCACGTTGAAATGTTTCCCCTCCCAGATTTTTATTTATTTTTTCTTAAAAAGACAGTCATAAACCTGCACTAGACGAGCTCTATAAGCTAGTCTAGCGCAGAATTGAATAGCTCATTTACACAAAGGCTGAAGATTCGAATTCCATACAAGGCACTTATACGCTTTTACAAACAGTCATCCTTACGTGGGATTCGTTCCAGCCTTTGCGTAAAAGCAGTGTAAATGAGTAGTTATCCCCAATAAGTAAGAAACACACATCTGATGTAGAATCTTCAGAGGTAAGAAAAACTGCTGCCGGAATCAGTCTTTTTTATGTATCATTATCTTTATTTCTAAAGATAACACACACACACACACACACACAAAAAAAAAACTCCCGCTTTAGGCCTAATGTATTATGGAGAAGGAAAAACTGATTTCATTGAGTGCTACATCATAGGCTTGATGTATTACAGAAGCATTCGGTGTATGTATTCATAACATCTTTAACACCTGACATGAAAAATTTACATTTCGCCAATTCTTTTTTTTTTTTCCCCACACGTTTTTATGCTTATCCGTTTTTGCTACTGAATACGGAAAGTCTGAATCCTTCCAATTTTAATTTAATAAGAATCCATATATAATTAAAATACATTCATCTTACTAAATTTTCATAACTGCATAACTCTATTCAACTACCTCAACGACTACATTTTCTAATTATTCACTCCAAATTTCGTTGGCATATTAGACGTGCATTTATATATCATATGAGCAAAGCATATTCTTAAATATACACATCAACGCAATTCCATAAAAGAAGGTGCTGAGAGGATAAGACTGAATAAGTGAAGAGATTTACAACAGTTTACTCTTCTTTTCATTATTGCCGGCTACTAACACGTGCCATCCGTTACTATAAACAGTTGCGCGTACTGAGTTGGAAGGTTGTTAAGTTTCCTCGCACGTGTGACGTAGCCTTCACGTGGTGTGCTTGCCGAAATATATATGTATATATAAATACATGCGCGCGCGCGCACACACACACAGATACACACTCTCACACACATATACACACAGAATGGCCTCCAGGTTCCTATTCACGGAAATGCTCATGCAGCAGACTGGTCGGCATTCGACTAGTGTAAAAACGGACGCCAACAACCAAGACAGCATTTAAGGAGCTAGTTGAGCGAATTATATTCTCCGCGAAGTACAGTGTTCGAAGTGCATAATTACTAGTACTGTGACCTCTTATTTGACTACTTGAATTTAATTATAATATAATTCAATTACATAAAAACAAGAATTGGCATCGTACGACTTTTTCACTTTAACGAAAATAGGTGTATCGACGGATATTTAACAGAAATGTGACGATACTGAAGACCAGTTACTCAACAAGTAAAGAGAAATTGTGTATTTGATGTGTATATTCTTAATATGCAACGCTAGTTTTATTTTTATCAGTTCTAATAATCTCCGCAAGTGAAAATTCCATATTGGAATAAGTACAGAATGAAGCTAATTTGTCTCGTGTGATTTGATAATCCACTTCTGTTCTTTTGTGGTGTTTCGAAAGAAGACAAAATCGGGCTTAAGCTGAAATTGGAAAGTTTTGACGTAAAAGTGAGTGCTTAAAAGTGACATCTAAAAAATAAGCTGTAAAGGATACCTGAAGTTACCGAGAGGAGTAGGTGGAAACGTCACGTTCGCACTGCTGCACAGACAAACTAGTCTGCTGTTGCCAACTTCATTATTTGTCAGCCGTCTGTTCCAGCAAGTCTGCAACTAAAATATGAAACTGTAAGTAGCACCATTGCTATAAGCCTTTTTAAAAAATAAAAAAATCCCTCAATATTTCGATTTGTTTTAATAATGACGAAGCTTTCGATTTGCAAACGAATTTCTTATTTGGAGGGGATGTTACTAATCATGCGTCCCCTACAAATGAAATATGCTTACTTATTAATTTTCATTTAGAAAATACTTTAAAAAAAGTATTTTCTAATTTTAAAAAAATAAAAAATAAAGTGCTATAACTTTGTATAAATTGTTGTGTCCCAGACTTTGCTCAGCAAGCAGCTGTTTTTCTCCCCTTCTCCCCTGTTACAATGCTGTATATGACATTAATGGTATCAGTATTGGCTATTCTTTATTTATAGTAGTAATTTTTGCTAATTTTGAACCGATTTCTACTGATGATGCTTAAAAAAATAACGCAGTCGTGTTTTTACTACTCATGCAATTAATGTAGTTTATAAAATGGACATTATTATTTCGGTAAGATCCTGGTAATTTAGAATTAACATGTGTTTTGAATTTGTGTACTATTTCAGGCATATTATATAAATTACTGATTTAGAATTATATATTTATAGCAACTTAAATTTTGTTATATTTCAATTGACCACCGTGACGCTTTGGGAAGTTGTTTATCGTAAATATGGCATTGTCAAGGCCAAGAGGCGTCCATGTATTATAACAATAGTTCCGAAAAAGGGCACCGCCATGCTCATGGTGCCGTGAGATTTCTTCTAAATATCGAATATTTTATCTGAATATACATGAATATTTTGTAACAGATAAAGCGTCAATTTATGCCACTGAATATCACTATTCCACTACTTATCGAACTCTACATAAATAACTCTTACTTCCTTTTCTGCGTTTTTACTGTTACTTCTAACGGAGGAATAGTATTTTGATGTGATACACAAAAGTGGAGGCGTAAAATTTTTAAAAAAGTCACTACGGTTTGGGTGGGGGTATTCATATTACAGGGTTTCTAACCCTGTAATATGAAAATATAATACCAAAAGGGTTTCCAACCCTTTTTGGTTTGGAATCACTGTATTATGAGATGTCAGTTTGGTTCATTTTCAGTTCATTTTGGTTCGTTTTCAATAAACACAGCTTCAAATGAAATACTACTGATATGAAACATAAGTTTAGTAGTTCTGGAAATTAGGATATAATTTTATTTGAAACACCGCTTCCAATATTTTGGTAGAATTTTATTAGTCCGCGAATTCCTAAAGTGTGAAACAAATATTCTGGAAAAATGGAAGCCACGAAGTATATTATCTTTATGATTATGAAAAATGCTTAATAAAAGCACAAATATAATGAACCTGTATGGAGTCTCCAGGATGGTCTTTTAAGTAGTGCAATGTACAGTGTATTAAACGCACATAATCTACTGCCGAAGATTATGTGCGTTTAATTGCTATAGATTACCCCCTGAAACATCATCCGATGTTTTAAAAAAGCAAACATCATTTTGCCTATAAACATGCGAATAATTATATCCGCCATAAATTTTCATAAATAATGTTTAACATTCAGAAATAATTTTTTCGTTTATGATGAATATAAATTAATTCCCAATTCATATTCTTGCCTGATAACTTATCATTATTAAAAGATGTTTTTAATCTATTTGAAGATTGAGAGAGAGGGGGGGAGGGGGGAGGGACTACTGAGTGGATATTCTATCCCAGACGAAGTGCATTTCTTCCGCAAGGCTTTCGAAACAGTATTGAACCGATGTTTGGACAGTAGGTGATATCACATCGGTTAGCTATGCATAAACTAGGATTTTTAAAGACAGAGTTAAAAAAGATAAAGCAATTCAGTGATCAGCCTAAACAAAATAATGCAGAAAAATTAATGTTCATTAACATGCTCCTTGCTTTTAGATTCATATACCTCCACGTGCCTTCATATTAGATTCATGCCTGTGCGTGGATTTTCCATAATGACCTAAGTAAAGGTGACCAAAGAAACAAACTACATACTTAAGCTTCGTTTTGCCTCACCATCGACATACCTCGATTCTCACAGCTTGTGAGAAGCATTCAAACACGTAACATTAATGATGATTTGCTTTTACTCCAAGTTGGTGGAATTTCATACCATAAATGGCTAAATTTCAATGCATTTCAGTTGCAACATGCCACTGATCTGACCACGAAGGAGGGGAGGGTAATTGGAATTAGGAAATTTTTTATTTTAAAAATGTTACTCAAATCATATAAAATTTCTCTCCGGCTATGTTTTTTGTTACCTGAGAAACCTTCCACAAGAGCTGCTTTGTTGGTGCGAAAACAGCAATTCGTAAAATGAACTGTTTAGTTAAAATAATAATGTTAAAACAACGGAAAACATCAGTGGTAACAAAGCAGTAACGAGTTTTTATGTTTACTCCCATTATCTACATACAGTATTTCAAAAAATGGTGGGAAGAGTACAAATTTTGTCATTTCTTTAGAATGGATATAAATAAACACTGTACTACTGGAAAGCACTGCTAGCGACGAACAGCTAGTTATAAAACGGAGTATACAGGTTAGCCCTTGAAATGACACACACACACACACACACACACACACACACACACACACACACACACACACACACACACACACACACACACACACACACACAATTCAGGAACTGAAATAGTTTTGAATCAAAAGAAAATGTTCCTCTCAGGAGACAATTCAAAAGGAACTTTATTTTTTCTAATCGCACGAATTAATAATCCCCGACAGAAATTTATCTATCCGGATTGACACTTGAAAATTTTAATTCTTCCTCTGAAGATATATTTCAGGGTGGCAAAAGAAAAAAAAAAAAAATTCACGCTCAGAAAATAAAGTTCCGTCTGAGAAAAAAAAATTATAACATTTATGTTGCACCCACCCACGAAAAGTTATTTTGCAAATCTGGTGTATATGCATATATAATTGAGAAAATAGAAAAAAAAATATCTGTAGCACATCCACGCATAAAATAGTATCATAGGTTTGCAAAATAACCTTTCGTGGGTGAGAGCAATATATATACAGTATATATATTTCAGGGTGGCAAAAGAAAAAAAAAAAATTCACGCTCAGAAAATAAAGTTCCGTCTGAGAAAAAAAAATTATAACATTTATGTTGCACCCACCCACGAAAAGTTATTTTGCAAATCTGGTGTATATGCATATATAATTGAGAAAATAGAAAAAAAAATATCTGTAGCACATCCACGCATAAAATGGTATCATAGGTTTGCAAAATAACCTTTCGTGGGTGAGAGCAATATATATATATATTTTTTTTATTATTATTTTTTATTATTTTTTTTATTTAAGATATATTATTTAAGAGCCTGTGTAGCTCAGTGGATGTGGCGTTTGCACACCACCGCGCTTGGCCGCACGAAGAGGAAATTTTTCTAAGCCTTTTTTCGACCGGTTCCCGAGTTAGTCGATCTCTGGCACGGGCAAGCAGGTTTTTCCTCCTGGAAACTCGGGTTTTTCGTCTTGTAAACTCAAGAAAATCGACCGTAGAACCCACATTATTTCAGACATTAAATATATTGCGTTAGGGTTAGGGACCACGAGATGGCGGCACATTTGAGCCGTCTCTCTTCACTGCGTACCGCTTAATTAGTGATAGCTTTGGGCCATCTGTTTCTGATTGGGTACCAGTGGAGATTGAACTGCCCACTCAGTCTCCAAAAGTTAGATAGGGCTAAATCGCCTCGCCTACTCCCGTATACGGGAATAAAAAAGGCGTTAGCTTAGCTGATATATATATATATTTTTTTTCAGAGCATTATTTTCTGAGAGAAATTTTTTGCTCCGAACTGGAACGATTTACCGGGACGAAAAAGAATTTCGCTCCTCTGGATTAAATCCTCAAAGAAGACAGGTATCCTAGAACCTCAACATAAGTTGTTTCAGCAGGAGAGAAATATATTTACAAAAAAAAATATTTCGTCCCACTGAGGAATAACTGTCTGAGGATCAAAAAGGATTCGTTCTTCGGATATTTATTTTAACCTCTTGAATGATTAGTTTTAAAAAGATAGGGCGATACCTTCCTACATACAAAATTCAGATAAATTAAATCGCTCATGAAACCAGAACACGCATACAGTTAGCATTCTTTTCAGTCAATCAAGAGCTTCGTATTTTCCTGGAAGTAAAAAAAAAATTAAAAATATGTCGTTCATGCACCCAAGTTATATTGGTAAGACTGGGTGATTGTGGAACACAAAGAGACCGCAATGCACTCGAAAGTTAGGGGAAAGTGAGGTGAGATCTTTCTCGCGAGAAATTACGTGACTTAAGTTTTGGTAGCATTTAAAGTCTACAAAGTTGTCCCCACTTCAGAAAAATAAGGAAGAAGATCAGAGCATACGATATTGGTTAAGATTGATCTTGGTATTTCTAATAATTCGGAAAAGTTTGTCAAATGAAAAGAGGAGTGGAGAGTATATAGCTATATAATATGTAGCTATAAATAGGATTTGAAGTGAGAGCAGTTCATTTATGTATAGGAGGAAGACAGTAGTTGAAAGACTTTACAGAGCCCTAGGTTATTCCTACATTTGTGGAGAAAGAACTGATGAGAAGAAACCATTTATTATAACGGAGCGACCTGACCAGTCAACCCAATGGGCAAGAAGGGGCAGACCATAGGATGGTAGTTTGCTGAGCAGGCATCAACGCCAGATCCTATCAAATTATTATTATTATTATTAAGGGAGACCTCCAGGGACAGGGACTCATCGAGGGAAGCCACATACTACACGCGCCAGCTATCATACTTATTCTTAAATTCATTCACACTGCTTGCGCTCACAACATCCAATAACAATCCATTCCAATTCACTTCACAAATGCCTTAGAAATGTCAAAAGTAACTACATAAGTCGCTCTGAACCTTTCCAGGGCTTGAGTCCAAAGATGGATGGGATGGTGAATGCTAAATCAGACGTGGATTGAGAGTGCGAAATACACATTCGCTTATTAGCTTGTACAATATGTCTCCAAGTGGTGAAGAAGTTTGCTATTAATGACCTTCACGATTTTTTATAAATTCGACTGTAGTTTGTTGGCTGACTTTTATCATCTTTAATGGAATGTGCTGAATAAAGGCTCGTTTCCATGCAATTGAGTAGATGTCCGTGGATTAGGAAAGATTTATTCTGGGGAAATTTTTTTTTTTTTCGCACAAATAGGATACCACCAGAATCACATGATTTTTTCGTGCTCAGATTGCTCTCAAGATTGTTCTGATTTATTTCTGAAGGAAGAACATAGGTGATGTGGCATGAGTAATTCTTGGGCATCAACCCAGAAATAGGGGAAGAGTGATGCTAGCAGGCCAGTCTTGTCTTCAAATGATGTTACTATGGTTACCATGTAGATGTGAGAGTGGTGGAAACAATGATGAGCAAAAGTTTCCCCCAACTGCCGTGATGAGGGCCTACCCCCATCAGCTAGACAGGAAGAGGATTGGGACATTTAGCCATTTCGAAATCTGGTTTGGATTTTTTTTTTTTTTTTTCAGCGGTTTCGAGCTGTAATGTAGGCTAAGCATAATGCTGGAGGTTTGTTCTCAAGCCACTCGAATGATATCGAATTAATCTTTTTGGGACCGCCTTAGTACTTGTTAGAGAACCACACCACCGCTTGGATAGTGGTCGGGAATCTGAGTGGAATGAGGTATGAAGAACTTTAATTCCAATGAAGATTATTTCTGTTATTCGGTCTGAGCAGGTGTTTGGATCAGTCGAACCATGGAAAGGAGTAGACGGCATGGAGGCTCATTTGACATCCTTCTAATGCAGTGGAACACGAGCAAGGAATTTTAGATGAAGGAAACTTGGATGAGGTTGTGGTCTGAGTTACAAAAGAAAAACTGAAATCAAAATTATATATGGGAGAGAAGCTTATTCTGGTGAGGGGATGGACTACCTACAATATATTGTCTGTTAATTACGTGTGTTCTGTATTCCGTTTTTCTGTTTTGCGGGATGAAAAACGAAGTTTCCGCATGGAAAAACCCTTTTGTATGATTCCGGCGCTAACTCAGTCAGTTGAAAAGTAACTTTTTACTTTTTGACTCACAATGATTCATTATATTACATTATATTCAATGAATTATATTTATTTAGCCTTGCTGTAATGCAAAACCATTGAAGCAAAATGGTTTTGCTTCAATGATTTTCAGATTACTTGTTAAAATTACTAATCGATCAAATTTATTAATATATAAAACAATATAAATGCCATTACAGTTGACCCTTGAACAACGCGGAGATTAGGGGCGCATACCTCACGCGCAGTTCGAAAATCCGCGTATAACTTTCGATTCTTCAAATAACTTAACTACTAAGAGCCTACTGTTGATCGGAAGCCTTGCCATAACATAAACCGTCGATTAACACATATTTTGTATGTTATACGTATTATATACTGTATTCTTACAATAAAGTAAGATCCAAATACAATATCAATGGTGGTGTAGAGAAAAGAAAATGTTATTAAGAAAATCATAAGGAAGTGAAAATACATTTATAGAAATGCACTGTATTTATCGATACCGTAAGTTTACGTCGTCTGTTTACAAGATGAATCGTTTGTCTGTCAGTACCTACATCAGTACTATATTGTCTATGTCAGTGTTTCTCAAACTTCAGATATCCGCACACCCCTTCTTAAATTTTCATTATTACCAAGTACCCCTTATCAAAATAATAAATAAAGTATATTTCATTGTAAATGTTTATTTTATTTGAATTTATATGTTCATGTAAACAAAAAATATGATTTATTTTTAATAGAACAAAATTTGGAATCGGTTCCTCTTCATTTCTCGTCCATGAAAATCCACATTTCAAGTAATTCGTATCATATTTACGAAGGTTTTTTCATCTTCTTCCTAGTTGGTTCTCCAGAGATGTCAGACGACACACTCTTATCAATTTCATTTGATCTAGATACAATATCAACGTTTTCTTGTTGCTTACAGCTACTTGTATTTGCTATATTGCTCTCTTTTTTGCTTTTTATAAATCCAGTAGGAGAATTTGAGTAAGATAATTCATACATAATATATAATTTATTGAGAAATATATACGTTTAAAAGAATTCTTTTTTTTTTTTTTCTTAATAATGATTCCATGCGTTAATGATGCATAGCCGAAATTTGTCACGTACCCCTGAAGACCTTTCACGTACCCCCGGGGTACGCGTACCACACTTTGAGAAACACTGGTCTATGTGATAGAAAACACTGTAGATGTTATATGTATTACTAACACTAGACATCACAAATGAAAAGATAATGTGAAAAAGAAAAAGTTCAGAGGCGATTGACTAAGGTGGTTTCTGGTCTCTGGAATGTAGAGTATGAAGACAGATTGACAAAATGCAATTTGCAGAAATTGATGGATAGAAGGAGGAGGGGGATATGATTGAGACATATAAGCTGTTGAGTGGTTATTACCAGATTAACGTCGGGGAGGTTTTGCACAGAATGGGTGAGGATAGCAGGAGAACAAGAGGTCATTCCTGGAAGCTGTATAAGGAGGGTGTGAGCAAGGGAGTGAGGAGCAGGTTTTTTGCATGGAGAGTGGTGAGTGATTGGAATGCTTTGCCCGAGAGTGTGGTGTGTGCAGAGACAGTGAATATATTTAAGGCACAGTATGATAAACTGTGTGTGTATAACAGTGGACCTCCCACGGTGAGTCTTTGACTCCATGGAGGTTTTTATAATAATAATAATAATAATAATATAACTATTTATGCATTGATAACGAAGCAGCAGCAATATGATTGCTTTATGGTAGTGTAGTGCAATAGATTATTTTATTATTTTATGTTATATTTTAATTAACTAATTAATGACAGTTAAGTTTATGCACTTATGATTTAATACTGCATCTTTATGTTTGTTTACATTTCTCTCGATTGAATGACGCCATGTACGGTCTGTAAGCGTTTGTGTGCGCAAGTTTTAAAAAAAAAAAATCAACTTTTTATAATAGATTTGTGTACATTATATTATATTATGTAGCAGTAAATGACAAAATAGACTAGTATCTACACATATTTTATGCATTCATAACATGACTAACTTTTCTTAATGTTTTCGATATTTCTAGGCTACGCAATTCGTCTGCGAGTTTTTTGGAATTGTCGCAAATCTCAAAAAAATTTTCCAATATGTTTATTAAAAAAAAATCCCAGTATTGGTGGACCCGCGATGTTCATACCCGCGTTCTTTGAGGGTCAACTAAGAGCCTACTGTTGTCAACTACATTTAGTGTATTTATTTTACTTTATTGTGTAATGAAACCTGTAAGAGCATTCATGACTAAACATACTTATTTACTTGTTAAAAAATTTAATAAGTTTATGAGTGAACTGGAAAATTTTAATATTTAAATTAAATTAAATAAAGTAAATTAAATATTTACTTATTAAAAAATCTTATTACTGTGGTTACGTGTGTATGTTTAGTCAGTAGTTATTATACTTTATTATTATTATTATTTGTATGCATTTCTACATCACATAACTTTGCTACGAGATGGGCAAATATTCCAAACTAATTATAGCACTCCGCAGAAACTTTTATGCTATTATTCCCAAACTTCTTAAAGGTGCAATACTTATAACGTAAAACTAATACTTATCTTGTTGTAGCATTTTTCGTTCGAATCTCTGTACGCACTATATTTTTAGCCATTTTTTGCATCAAACACACTCGTATTTGGTTAAAAAGCATACGATACACGGTCGTCCTCCTACACCACCTAGCGACGGTAATTAGTACCAAAGCTATTTAAATATGAAAACAATTCTTTCTATTTTCAATAATAAAACAAAGAAAACTACAGTTTTCAACTCAATTTTTTGTATCAATAATAATAATAATAATAATACTTTCCAGCATCAGAGTTTTCCAGTTCACTCATAAACTTGTAGATGTCTATCAAATGCGCCTCCGTACCTTCATCGCAAAGCAGTCGCCACATTTGCCTTCTGAAACTTGGCATTCTGCAGGATTTTTCATTCCTCAAAACAAACAGTATGCAAGAATTAACATATACTTTATGTGGTTCATTGTAATGAACCACATATTGCAGAGCCAAAAGTTACTTTACCATAATATTATTTTTATTAACATAGTTATATTACATCAAAGAATTATATATTATAATATATTATATATTTACAATATATATTTATACATAATTATATTATATATATACAGTATAATATTATTCTATAATATTCTATAATATTATTATATATTATATATTACAGTTATATTACATCAAAAATTAACACAATTATTTTTGTGTTAATTTTTGTGTCAAGTAAATAAAGTGTACATCAAGTAAATTAATAATCAAGTAAAATCAAATGCTCAAAATAGCTTCCTTCTTTCCGTAAACAGAGTTGGCACCTCTTAGACACAGCGTACTAAATTCTTCTTCTGAATTCGTGATCGTTTCTCAACTTGTCAAATTCTACTGCAATTCTTTGTTTCAATTCTTTATAATTATAGATTATAGCACTCCGACTATTTTTTTTTTTCAATTCTTTAAGAAAATGAAAAAAATAATTAAACACTTTTAAACAAAATTAAAAAGAAATAAAAAAACAATATTACGGTAAAGTAATAAGATATAAAATAAGTCACTTGAATGAGTGCCTTGTTTTATTATATTTATGATTTTTTTCCTACCATCACTTAACAGAAAAACTAAAAGATACTTCAATTGATTTTGAACTTTTAGGTTCTGTTATTACTCATTTGGATTCAACTGAGTTGCTAGAATCTGCAGATGTTTAAAGAAACTGAAAGCTTCAAACACCAAGCTTTGTTTTTAAGTGGTTTTCACCTACGAAAGATTATTATTAAACTTATAGTATCTTTGCACCATAGGTTGGCTAAGGATTTTTCCAATTTTTATCAATTTATATATATATTATCAGCCATTGTCGATCTACTGCTGGATGAAGGCCTTTCCAAGATTACTCCAAAACTGTCTGTCCATTGCTCTTCTTTTCCATATCACTCCTGCAAATCTGATGATATCATCAATCCCCAGTGATTTAGGTCGTCGTCGTTTTTCCTCTCGTGGAATCCAATCCAGTAGTACTTCTTTTTTCCATCGTTGATCTTGTCTTCGAGCAATATGCCCAGCCCATTGCCACTTTAGATGTTTCACTCTTCCTATGATGTCAGAGACTTTGGTTTGATTTCTTATCCATGTATTCCTTTTGTGGTTCTATCTTGTGATACCAAGCATACTAAATTATGTTATTCTTAATTTTTGAATTTCCTTTGCATTCAGTGTCCGTGTATCACAGACATATGTCAGTATAGGAAGAATACATTGGTTAAAAACTTTTCTTTTCAGGAATAATGGTAGTTGGCATTTGAATACTGAATGTAATTTTCCAAATGCCTTCCACTCACGCATCGTGCGCCATTTAATTGCGTCCGTGATATTTTGTTCCATTGATATCTGTTGTCTTAAGTATATGTAATGATTTACTTGTTTCATTTCCTCATTATTGATTTTTATTATTTCTGGTTGGACATAGCTATTGAACATAACTTGGGTCTTCTTTAGGTTTATCTTCAGGTCAGCTGTTTTACTTGCAATTTGGAGTTCATGGATACCAGTCTGTAATTCATGCGCAGTTGAAGTAAAGATAACTATGTCATCTGCAAAGCGTAAATGGCTTAAATATCTTCCATTTATCTTCAGACCTTACCCTTCCCAATCAAGAAGTTTGCATACTTCTTCAAGGCCTGCTGTGAATAATTTTGGAGATATTGGTCACCCTGTCTTGTACCTCTCTGTATTCCCACAGTAGAAATGTTTCCATTGAAATGAAAATGAATTGCTGCTGTGGCATTGGTGTATGCTGATTTGATGGTTCTGATGTATGGCTCCTCCACCTGTTGGTTTCGTAATGCTTTAAGTATTGCACAAGTTTTAAGTGAATCAAAGGCTTTCTCATAGTCAATAAAACCAAGATATAGTGGTAATTGATATTCATTACACCGTTCAATAATCTTCTGTACAACTTGAATAAGGTCCATTGTATTAAATCCCCTTCGAAAGCCTGCCTGTTCGTTTTGTTATGCAAAATTAAGCATAACAAAGCGTACTATCAGTGGTTTACAAAAGTCTTGGCTCATAGGCTTTGTGCAAGACCTATGAGCCAAGACTTTTGTAAACCACTGATAGGTCGATAGTTCGTCAAGTCTTCTATCTCATCTTTTTTTTGTGTGTCAGAATTAGGGTAGCCTTCTTCCGTGTTGTTGGTACATCATTTTTCTTCAGGCATAAAGTAAATAGTTTTGCTAACAGTTTGTAGATTATTTCTCCACCTGTTTTTAGAAATTCAGCTGTAACTCCATCCTCACCTGCAGCTTTCCCATTTTGCAAGTTTTGGATGCTCCATCTAACTTCTTCTGTTAGAATCTGTGGTACTTCAGCTGCGTCGTAGTTGTCTTCTTCATTTAATTCATCATCCTGATATTATATTGAGTTTAAAATTCTTCAACTCTTTTTACGATAGCATATCTATCTCTCGTGATTGTTCCGTCTAGTAGAACCATCTGTTTCTTGCTGTTCATCAATTGCTGTTTGGCTTTTTTGAAACAACGGTTGTTTTCAATTGTTTGTTGTATGAATTTACAATTGAATTTTCTTATTTCTTCTGTGATACGTTTTCTGATCGTTTTGCACAATTCAATGTATTCAATTTTATTCTGTAGGTTAATTGATTGTTTCATTTCTCTTCGTTTCTTAATAAGCTGTTTTGCTTCTTCAGAGATTTTGTCTTGTTTTTGTTCTGTAGCACCAACTATTTCAAGTGAGCATTGTAAAAGGATTTGGGTAATAATGCCATTACTTTCTGATAGATCAGCATTGTCATCTATAATAAGATGTTTAAATCTATTGTTTAGTGTGTTGGAATATATCTTTTTTAATGTTGAGTTTGTGAACATCTATGTTTTGCTTTGATCTCCGAAACATTTTTCTCTTTCTTTTTGGCAGTTTGTTTGGATTTTACTGCGTACCATACGATGGTCACTTTCAATGTTGAAGGTGTTTATAACAGAGCAGTCTTGAAAGATGTTTTTCTTATTGCTGAGAATAAAGTCAATTTCACTAGTTTTTCCATTTGGACTTTTCCATTTTCATTTTTTTGTGTTATTTTTCTTGAAAAAAGGAATTTATGATATACAGGTTTTCTGTTTCTGAAAATTCCATTAACCTTACTCCTCTGTCGTCTCTCATGCCATAGCCAAAATTTCCCATTGCACTTTCATCTGAATGTTGAATACCAGTTCTAGCATTAAAGTCTCCCATTACAATTCTGAAATGATGTTTTCCGTATTGTAGAGTTGGAATACATCATGATAGAAAGCTTCAATTTCTTTGTCAGTATTACTTGTTGTTGGTGCATAGACTTGGATGAGATTAAGAGTGTATCTTTTTGAGATTTGAACAATACTTGCTATTCGATCGGATACATTGTCAAATTCTATTATGTTGTTTTTCAGTTTTCTGTTGATCAAGAATCCATCTCCACTGATTCTTTCCTTGTCTTGGCCTCTGTAATATAGTGTCTCCATTTTTTAATTGAATAATTTCTTCAACATTACGTCTAACTTCGCACAGTCAAAGAATATCCCATTTTAGTAGCTTTAGTTCTTCGGTTAGCTCAGTTAGCCATGCTTCACTGCTCAGAGTCCTACAGTTTAATGTTCCAAGGTATAGTTTCCAATTGCAGCATGATCCAATTACCCAGGGATTCTTAGCACCCTCTTTCTTCATGTTTAACTGCCTACTACCATATGTGGTGACAATCTGGCCTTCGGGGAATGGGGGACATTTTATTTCTGTCGTATTCATCTTGGAAAGTTAGGCCATAAATTCACCACGCTAGCCAAGTGCAGGTTGGTGAATTTCCATTCACCAACCTGCATATTTTCACATGGCCAAATACCGTATATATATATATATATATATATATATATATTATTTTTCATTTATTTTTACATAGCTCGGAAACCCTTCTCTAGAAACCAAATATGGAATCTTATCAACCACTTCAGATCTCCAATAAGTGGGAAGGTGGTTTAACACCAGGCGATGAAATTAATCTCCCACCTAAAGACAGGATTCGAACCCGCGACCGGTTCGCCGGACAGGCCCATAGATTTTTTGCAAGTAATTAATGAGTATAATCTTGTGGAATTGTATCCAAACATTAAAATGGTTTTATGGATTTCTCTTTACATGCTAGTTACTAGGTACATAAGATTTTTTTTTGGAACTGGGTACTAGGTCCCGAAAAAGAGGTGTGTGTGTGTGAGAGAGAAGCTGATTTTAGCGCTTGAGGAGGAAACCTGATGCATTCAGAAGGTGGGCTAATGAATCTTAAAACCACAACATAAAATAAATAAACCAATAATAATAATAAACTGTTATGATTAGCGAGCATGAATCCCTTTCAGCAGCGGATGGTGCCATCGCTCCCTAGGTTGTAGAAGACGTGATCGAATCTTCTGGAAAGGCCAGCTATCGAATAATCTTCAGCACTATATTACTATAGGCAGTCCGATCATAGCAAATGCGGAACCCAACTGGGATTATTTTGATAGGATTTCAGGAATATATGCTATTAATCCATGATATGTTTATTGATTGTAATTAAACTAATTATAAAGAATTTTTCTCTTTTTTTTCAAAAAACCTTCCAAAATTTTATAAAAATTTAAAATTCCTTGCTTCGTTGTCTGATTTGAAACATTCAGCTTAAGACCGATCCTGTGACTGTTCATCTGATGATCACTACTGCAGTCGAAAAAAACTGACGTATTCCTCCCCCTTTATCCCACCCACATAGAATAAGTTGGTCTGCGCTAATTCGTATTCATAACGGTTATATATATATATATATATATATAATATTCATCAAAGCTTGATTTGCTTCCTCAGTCTTAAGAAAAGACTGGTTATATTCCACTAATTCGAGCCCTACCCAAGGGCCTATGAGTTGTGGAAATACTTTCTGAAAATGAAAGCTGTGCCGAACAAAGCGGCCTTTTGCAGCTTCCCAATTTTTAATCCATCTAACTCGAGTGCTTCTAGATATTTTTTCAATGTTTTAGTGATGGCGCCTAATGCACCTATTATTACAGGAACAACTTTCGTTTTCTTTTGCCATATTCGTGCACCTTCGATTTGCAAATCGCGATATTTTGTAATTTTTTTCATTTTCTTTGTTGTCAATCCGACTATCTCCTGGTACTGATATTTCGATAAACTTAACACCCTTGTTTTCACTTTTTTTCAACCACTGTGATATCGGGTGTGTTACATTCCAAGCTTTTGTCAGTTTGGATTTTGAAATCCCAGAGTATTTTAGCTTTTTCATTCTCAACCACTTTCTGGTGAACTTTATGCTTCCAATAGTCTTCAGATACTTCAAACCCATACTTTTTACATAAATGCCAGTGGATTATCTTAGCTACGTTATCATGCCTTTTATGGTACTCAATTTGTGCGATTTTGCTGCATCCACTTATAATGTGGTTTACCGTTTCTTCCTTTTCTTTGCACAATCTACATTTTCTGTCTTCTTGAATGTTTTATATTTTTGCCTTCATAACGTTGGTTTTAATGACTTGTTCATGTGCTGCAAAAATTACCGATTCTGTTTCTTTCTTTAGTGCTCCATTTCTCAACCATTGCCAGGTCAAGTTGCTGTCAGCGCTGTCCTCTATGCTGTGAAGGTATTTTCCATGCAATGCCTTATTTTTCAATCTTTCAATTCTCACTTTTACTTGGTTGGTTTTGTATTCCAATTTTGTCTCCATGGGTTTAAATAAACCATCTTTCCTTACCTCAATTAGAAATTTTTCCGTTGTTTGCTGCAGATAATCATTTAAATTTCGTTTTTCTTCTTCAATAACTTGCTTCACTTTTAATAATCCTCTACCTCCTTTTATGCGTGATAGATATAGCCTATCATTGTCATTGCAAGGATTGAGGGCATGGTGCATTGTCATTAATTTTCGAGTTTTTCGATCTAAATCTTCCATCTCTAGCTAGGTCCATTCAACAACCTGCTGAATATTTCAGAACAGGTATGGCCCAGGTATTAATTGCTTTTATCAAATTTCCGGCATTAAGCATTGACTTAAGGGGTTTTCTTAATCGTCTTATGTATTCTGCTCTAGTTCTTTCTTTGATCTTATTGTGCAGAATTTGTAATGCTTCTAAAATTCCCAAATATTCGTAGCTGTCTTCGAATTTTATTGCCTTGATTATTTCACCATTGAGCAGCTCGATTTCGTTCATATCTTCAAACTTTCCTCTTGTTATTCCAGCAATTGCAAATTTGTCTAAGCCAAAATCCATTGATATATCTTGACTGAATATGTGCACAGTGTTTAGCAACGATCCGAGTTCATTCTCTGATTTTGCATACAACTTCAGATCGTCCATGTATAAAAGGTGAGATATCTTTGCACTCTTTTGCACAGTTTGATAACCATGAGCAATTTTATTTAAAATTCTAGTTAAGGGGATCAATGACAATATAAACAATAGAGGAGATGATGAGTCTCCTTGGAAGATGCTCCTTTTTATGTTTACCTCTCCAATTTCTTCTCTATTTATAACCAACGTTGTTTTCCAGTTTTTCATGCTGGATTGCAAACATTTTTGCACGTTTTCGCTAATACCGAATAGTTCTGTGCATTTTAAAATCCAACTATGGGGCACCGAATCAAACGCTTTTTTATAATCTATCCAAGCCATATGAAGGTTGGTTTTTCTACGTTTGCAATTTTTAAGAATCATTTTATCACTCAGCAATTGGTCTTTTGTGCCTCTTGAATTTTTGCTGTTACCTTTTTGTTCAATTGGGAGAAGAGAATTTGCTTTAAGATAGCTATATATTTTATCAGCTAGTATGCCTATGAGTAGCTTAAAAGTTGTTGGCAGGCAGGTTATTGGTCGGACGTTTTCTGGGTTTGGACCTTTTCTTTATCCTTTATGATCGAAAACGTTTTCCCTGCTGTGAGCCACTCTTCTTTGCTTTTTCCTTCTAAAACATCATAAAATTGGTTAGCAAGTCTTTCATGTAAGCCTGTTAGATATTTCAACCAGTAGCCATGTAATTCATCCTTCCCGGGTGTTGACCAATTTTTTATTTTTTTAGCTGGCTTTTGAACCATTTCAGTTGTTATTTTCAGTTGGTCCATTTTTCGTTCTTGAGATTCGTTCGTAATTTGTTCAATCCATTTTGCCTTGTTATTGTGCCTCTTAGGATTGTCCCATAGATTTTTCAAAAACTTTAGTGTATTTTCTTTGTCTCTGGTATTTATATTTATATTTTCTTTAAGGTTATCATTCCTGCAGCAATCAATTTTCTTGTAAAACTGGTGCTGATTTGCGCGAAACATCGAATTTTGCTTGTACTGTTCAATGCATGCACTGTTTCTTCTTATTTTAGCTGCAACTATTTTTTGCTTCACTTCCTCTAATACTTAAAGTATTATATCTCTTTATGAGGTTATTTCGGATTTTTGTGTTTTTCAGCTTCTTTTCCTTTAGGTTTTTCAAATTGCTGACGTCTGCTCTGAGTTTAAGAATTTTATTCTCCAGTCGGTGCTTCCATTTTGGTTCCTGCGCCTTACTGCTTTTGGGTTCACTAATCTTATATCCTAATTCAGATGTTACGACATAGGCTATTTAGTACATAAGTTGATTCGTTTGCCCAATAGTTCCAGTAGGAATATCCCTTGCAGCTTTATAGGCCTCTTGTAGGAGTTCCTTCAGTTTTTGTTCAGGTACTTGTCTCAATATTGGAAGCCTAACTCGTTCCTGGTTGCTGTTCATTTGCTCGATAATTTTTCTTGCGAATTCTTGTTCCTTATCTGATAGCTTCTTTTCAACTCTTTGTATATTTTCAAAATTTTAAGCATTCTGCACGTTGGAATCTGGTTCTGCTCCATTCATATTCTTGGTCACTTCAGGGTTAGTACGGTCTCCTTTTACAGCTTGAGGTTTCAGTGCTTCCAGCTCAAGTTCACTAAATACCTTTGCGTTTGATAATGAAGCTGCGTTGCTGCATCAGCCTTTCGAATGAAAATTCAGAATTTGGGTGTCGTTCAAGCCAAAGTTGGAACATTCGTTTCTGAAATCCCCTAACTGATGGGTTTGAACTGTAGAAGCACTGCATGACTTGTCTATTTTCAGCTATGCTCCACTTTTTCCCAGTAAATACTTTCGAGTTCTGTGGATCTTGCTCCTGTAGCCCATTTGTCACTGGCTGTGTCACTGGAAGCCTAACATCCAGTGCAGTCCTTGGTAACCCGCGCGACGACCGATGCGGTATAGAGTTCTGATTTGTCCTCACCATTTTTAACTGGGGGTGGACAGGTGCATGAGATAAAAAATAGGTAAATAAGACAGAATCATCCCTAGCCCTCGAATACTCTAATAGTTGGGGGAAGGAGCAAGGTGAAAAGAAATACAGAGGGAAAAAAGAGTAGGGACCAGTCTACAGATAATATAACAGGTGTATATTGCATGAAGTAAGGCGTGGTCCAGCTTCAGGTGCCTCCGGTTCGCCATGCCCGTACTCACTAGAATAAGCCCTTGAGGATTATATATATATATAGAAAATATTTTAACTTGGGTACATTATGCATTCAAAATACCAAATAATTTTATATAAACTTAGTTTTTAATCCTATTTCCCAAGTAAGCAAACAGACACGTACGTCAAGTTTGCACCTGCACGTAGTGCCATCTGAGGCAATTCGTGGTAGTGCCATCTGAGGCAACTCGTGGTAAAGGTGGATTAAGCTCAGATCACTTTGCTTAGTATTTTTCCCTTAATGTAAAGCACATTCCCTTGCGGAGATATATGATGCGTTGCATTAAAGGCAATGGTCACTACCCATACCGGTATCGACATTTATTGAGGTCTAATCAGTGGGAGACAGAACTGACAATGCTAAGGTTGAAGTAATGCAGAGCTTATGAATTTTACCTAAACAAGTTACCACAAGGTGCTTTGGCCTTATTAAATAAAATCTCAGGATGAGAGATAGATGTAGAAAGTTTTTTAACTTGGGTATATTATGTATTCAAGATACGTGCAGGCGCAAACTTGGCGTACTTGTCTGTTTGCTTACTTGGGAAATAGGATTAAAAACGAAGTTTATATAAAATTACTTGGTATCTTCACTACATAATATACCCAAGTTAAAAATTTTTCTACATCTACCTCTCATCCTGAGATTTTATTTAATAGGTCAAAGCACCTTGTGGCAACTTGTTTAGGTAAAATTCATATGCGCTGCATTACTTTAACCTTAGCATTGTCCTCAAAAATGTCGAAACCGGTGCGGCTCTGGCTCTGATTTGAAAGGCTCTGCTTGGGGGGTAGGTTTTTGCCTGTTTCTGAGTGGGGCCACCACTGAGATTATGGCTCTACTTGGTGGTGGGGTGAGCCTGCCACTGGGTAGAGCCAATGCTGAGAAGTTCTTGGTGGTTGGGTGAGCCTGTCACAGTGTGGAACAACGCTGAGTTGGGGGATCTTTCGGGATCGTCTTATTTTTAGAGCCCGCTTCACCTATACAAAGGTCGAAACCGGTGCGGGTCTGGCTCTGATGATTTGAGAGGCTCTGCTTGGGGATAGGTTTTAGCCTGTCTCTGAGCGGGGCCACCGCTGAGGTTATAGCTTTGCTTGGTAGTGTGGTGAGCCTTCCACTCGGTAGAACCAATGCTGAGAAGTTCTTCTCAGTGATGGGGTGAGCCTGTCACTGAGTGGAACAATGCTGAGTTGGGCGATCTTTCGGGATCGTCTTATTTTTAAACCCACCTTCACCTATGCAAAGGTCGAAACCAGTATGGGTAGTTACCATTGCCTTTAATGCATAGCATCATACATCTCTGCAAGGGGATGTGTATTACATTAAGGGAAAAATACTAAGGAAAGTGATCAGAGCTTGCCACGAGTCGCCTCAGACTTGCACTACGTGAAGGCGCAAACTTGACGTACTTGTCTGTTTGCTTACTTGGGAAATAGGATTAAAAACCAAGTTTATATAAAAATACTTGCTACATTGAACTTACTCCACCCTCCTGGCGCCTAAGGCGCCCAACTCCCCGAGTTCCGGACTGGTGAGCTGGTAAGCTGAGACAAAAAACGTGACATAAAAACGTTTCAAATTTCGGCTTATCTTTTTATATATAGAGAGTATATATAACATCAGTTCCTCCCACAAAACGTTTCATATCCATAGCACATGAGTAACGTGCGTAGCTTACGGGTTGGATATACTGGAATCGCATTAAACGTTTTCATAAAGTCAATCAATAAATAAATCCGCTAACGCATTTTACTTCCAAGGAAATTTAACCCATACTACTTTTGAAGACTAATGGACAGCCAGACTCCATCTTTTGCTAATCACGGTATGGATGGCTCAAGACTATTATTAATTTTAATAAATATTTAATTTACGCATTTCTCAATGTGTTTTGAGAAATGCATAAATTGACAGTTCAACAACCTCTGGCTTAGATGATAATAATTATGATTTCTGTATTCTCTTCGCTAAAGGTAATTCTATATATACTCTCAGCTTGACTGAGCATGTAGCAAAAGATTACATATAGCTACTTAACACACTTAGCTAACCCTGTGTCTTCTTTCAATGTCACTTCTTTCACAAATGGGAATTTGTTAAACTTCAATATGTATTACCACTTAAAAAAGTGGGTTTGGTGAGTCCTTGATGGGAACACTAAACGTACTGCAAGAAAGCAGACCCTCCCTTCTAGGGAGCAACTTAAGCAGTACAAATGACCAAATCTAATGGTAATACATCAGGAGATTGATAACCTGGAGAAAAATTCTGCCACTACTTATTTGACCAATTAGCGCCTGGAATGAGTCAGGATAGAGCGTTATGTGAGATTGAGACCTTGCATTACCAGAAGGCTGAGTGGTCCATGTGTGGAAAACATCCGAAAACGATTAACGCGCCTTACACTGCATAATTCTACTCTTTAATTGCTCCACGATAAATCAAAAACAACTAGCAAGACTTATGTGAATCAGAAAAATCTTCCACAAGCATTGGTAACCTAAAGATAAACTGACGCATCTTTTCATTTCTTGCAGAACCCCAGTTGATGGGATATAAAACTATTGTCTGCCTCAATTTTTTTTAGCAGCACTGGGCCGAATGGTAAGCATATCCGCTCTCCAACCAACAGGTTGCAGGTTCAAAGCCCGTCTTAGGCATGGATGTTTGCAACTGGTTGGAGATGAATTTTATTGTCCCGTATGAGACCACTGTCCTGTTTATTGCAGGCTAAGAATGCTTATTATGTACTGAGAATATTATAGGTTTACCACCTTTCGTGAACAGAAGTCGCATTAAAAATAAAAATAAAAACATGCTACACTCTATGTGATTGTTTCCCTTATAAGGGTTATGTTTTTGCATTTCAGTTTCAGTATTATCTTATATTTCATGTCAGAAATGGTTGAATCTAGAATCTCATTTCTTTGATGTGGCTCAACATTTTTTCTTCTTCCATTCTGTCACATTCGTATTACTGTCTTTATTGCTTTCCAAATCTTGATTTCCACTAATGATTATTTTTCTCTCTAAATATTTCTGCAGCCCAAATACCTGTGTTCCACTGATAAATCTAAAAGAAATGCGAGTGCATTTGCTATTTGCAATGATCTAATAAGAAATTCTTTATCCATCATACCATAAATTCCTTTCCATTTCCCAACACTCCAGGCAATAACGTTTGACACATGTCTTTCAGCACCACAATGGTGATAAAATGGATGATATTTATGATTTATGACCATCTTTCAATGGTCTAATTAGTATTATACTATAATGATCCTAGCATTCAAGTTATTCTTCGTAAAATGAACATTTTCATTGGTTTACTTCAATTCCACATCCTTTCTATGAGAATTTTATGTCTTCAGAAAAGAAAGATATTTTATTCCTGATGACACTGATGAATATGCATATATTGAATGACAACGCTCCTAAAACTAACCCCTGGAGTAGTCTTACTTGACCACTGGAATTTTTCAAATCTATTTGCAGAATATCTATTATCATCGTTATCTGTGTTGTTTATTTATCAAGATATCATCAGGGGCAGATAAATATTTAAGTGGTTTCGATATTCATCTTATTCCTTGTGAGTAGGGTGACCATACGTACCGTTTTGAACGGGACAGTACCATTTTTTTTTTCATATTTCCCGGCAGTCCCGTCGTTTTAATAAAAATGTATTTTGTCCCGTTTTTAATAAAAACTATAAATATACTTTAATATTGGTTAATCATAAGTTATTATTCATAACCTATAATTGTATATCAATGGCAAGGATACCAGTAACTTGTCTTACCATGGAGTCGCATTCTTCGATACTAAATATCGATATCTGCAGTGATTTATTCAGAGAACATTTTTTTTTTTAAATACATGTTGGTAACAATTGCACTTATGGATGCGAGACTTGGAACGAACCTAAAGAAGTCAGATAAGAAATGGATATCTGCTTTTGAGATGTGGTGTTACAGAAGGCTGTTGAGGATATCATATACTGAAAGGTGTACAAATGAATGGGTGTTAGAAAAGATTAGTAGAACTTTAAGGCTCCTTAAGGATATTGACAGAAGAAAGTTAAAATATTTTGGACACATAGAAAGGATGGAAGGAGGACTTCTCAGAACAGTAATAGAAGGTAAATTTCCTGGAAAAAGAGGCAGGGGTAGACGATCAGTGAGATGGATGGATGGCGTGTGTGGAGTGACTGATCTCCAGAGAGTTGAGGCTGCCAGAAAAGCAAACAACAGGACTACATGGCGAGGCCTGGTGTGGAACATCACCGAGCATCGGAGTGACCATACGGCATCTGTAGATGCCCAGTGAACATAGAGAGTAACAATTGCACGTCTCAGACGCGTCGTCTCTTCTGCTGTAGCGTTAGTGTTTTTGTTTTGCTGTATGCTAACCGGTGGCTTAGTCATTCAATGCCGGTAGTTTAAATTTTATATTTTTTAAAGTTTTTAATGTTGTTTTTTAAAGTTTTAAGTCTAATTTTTTAAAGCTTTAAGTCTATCCTTGCAATGTCAAAATGGAGAAACTGAAGTTTTAATGACGATCTCCAGAAAGAATTCAAATTTATTAAATTGGACAAGCTGTGTAGTGATGGAACAAAAGTGGTATGCCAACATTGTAATGTCCATTTTTCCGTTGCTCATGGAGTTAGAAGTGACATCAAACACCATCTACGTAGCCAGAAACATAAGGATGCTGAAAAGACTCTGCCTTCAGTTAAAAACATCAGCTCGTTTATGGGGAGAAGTGAAGATGATAGTGAAAGCGATAAAATTGCAGCAAAATTGCTCTTGTTGCTTATCATACTGTGCTTCACGGCCAAAGTTTTCGCGGAAATGATTGCTTGTCGACATTGGTAAATAAAATTTATGAACCAAAATTTTCTTCAGCGCATACCAAATCAGAAGCAATAATTACCAAGTTTTATCATCATACATATTTGGCGAAGTAATGGGGGATTTGAATAAAACAAAAAGCATTATGGTCGGTTTAGATGCATCAAACTTTTCCAATCGTTGTGCAGTACTTTTTGCCAAATTGTGGTGTTAAAGACAAAATTAAAAACTTTATTTCCTTACCTGGTGACACATCCGATCTACAGTGTGCTATATTGAAAAGTGACAAATTTGCATTACAAAACAAAATTGTTGCTTTGTGTGCAGATAACACGAACACCAATTTTGGTGGTTGCAAAAGACTTGGCAAAAGTAATGTGTAGCAAAAACTTGAAACTGAATTGAGAGACAGATTATCGGTATTAGTTGTGGGGGGCATATTATACACAATTGTTTCCGGTGTGCTGTCGACTGTTCACCAATATATATACAGTTAGAGTTGAAGAACTAAAAAACTTTTGTGACTCTGCAGGAAACAATTACGCTAAATTATTAGAGAGTGGAAATACGAGATTTTTGTTCTTGGGTCCATCAATTGACAGAATTTTAAGCATGTTTGATGGGCTCCGTTCTTATTTTCTTTCTCAAGAAAAATGTCTTGTTATATTGCGAAAATTATTTGAAGATCCCTGTTCGAAATTGTGGTTGTCATTTGCAAAAAATCAAGTGTCTACGTTCTAAACATACACTAGCTTAATTGAAAAAAGATGATATTTCAGCTACAGAAGTAGTCATGAACATTGAAAATCTTGTAAAAAATTTAGAGTCATGAACATAACCTCCGTCCCGTTTTTGCCATCCCAGTGTCCCGTTTTGGTCTCAAGGAAATATGGTCAGCCTACTTATGAGTAGAAATAAATCTTATTCGTTCACTTTTCTTCCCCATGAGAAAAATTTGCTCAGTTGCTTTTTACAACCTGTCCAATTTTCAGGGACGAGCTTTGTTAATTCCGCTCCTTTCATGCGATATGATGAAACAGACTTTCTCTGCTATCCTTTCTCAGTATGATCGCTTAAGTTGACATGTGATTTACATCAGTCAATTCAAGACGCCCTGAAAACGTATTAAATTCATCTCTATATTTATTTTCAAACTCCAAACGAATACAAAACTAGCATATTATTTGTCAACCACGCTTCTATACAGACTATCAGGCGATTAACGTCGCATCAGTCTTAGTTCATGCAGTAAATAGCCATGTAATATTCTGCCAAAAATATTTCAGAATATGAGTCTTTCGAATCCATAACAGCTATGAACATATTAAACAAGTAAAATGGCACCGATTATTTTACTCACACACACACACACACACACACACACACACACACACACACACACACACACACACACACACACACACACACACACACACACACACACACACACAGAGAGAGAGAGAGAATTCAAATTCCCATCTGTTCAACCCCGAATTCTAGGCCTAACCAGCTCCTTTAATACTTAACAACTCCTTGTCTAAGAGTTGTTTAATCTCTTTTAACATTGAACAACGCCTTGTTTATAAATGAGTCTTCAGTACTGTTATCCTATACTGTCTTTCTATTTCTGTTCAAAACAGTCTGCAACTATGTTGCAGACTGTTTTGAATATTTGAATGTGGTGGTGGTCGGCGGTGAATGGCGTTGAGTTGATGATGAAGGTAGTTGCGGTTGGTGGCGACGGAGAGTTGTAAAGTAGGTCCTCTCCCTCGATGAGTCTTTGGACTCCCTGGAGGTGTTACATAATAATAATATTTCAGTACAGGATGATATCTCACAACTCTCATTACTTTATAAGCATTCAAACTCGTGACTATTTCAAACATCTCTCTCTCTCTGTTTGTACACCTCCATCTTCCCAGTTCTCTGCAATAAATGGATTCTCTTTTCCTGGAAATATTTTTTTAGGTAAAGTATTCATTTAGGAATTCAATATCTTCGTTTTTCTTAATCCCTTTCCTGCCATGTTTTATCAATATTATTCTTCCATAGTTATGTTGATTCTATTGATACCAAAGATATTAAGAATGAATGATTAAGTTCTTTCATACTTAAATCATTTCTTTATTTTCTCATGTTGATTTTGTGATTTTTTTAGTCTACCAAATTTTTAGATATTTTGCAAGAACGTTATGGTTATTGCTAAATATCAACATTCTTTGGCACAATGACTATTAATGAACATTTTTAGTACTAAAAAATGTGTATTTTTTAAAATTATTATTTTTTAACTGATTAGGAAACGCAGCGATTTTTTTTAACATGAAGATGGCAACACTTTTTTGCCGGTCTCCCCGTCGGTGGCTAAATATAATTATTGATAGACGTGGGTCAGCTATCTCTGATTGGCTACCGGTGGAAATTGAACTGCCCACTCAGTCTCCAAATGCAAGATAGGATTTAAAGGCCTCTCCTACTCCCTGTGAGGGCATAAAAAAGGCGTTCTTTTATTATTATTATTAATTCTTGGTTATCAGAAAGAAAATATATTATACGTCTGTGTTCTTTGTTTTATCCTCCAAAATGAATTAGGATGCTGTCTAGTAGTAATGATTTTGGAAGTCAGTTGATAACCTAATTGCACCTTTGTCTTTGCCAGATCTTATAAGTTGTATTTCTGTTTACGGAGTTAAAAACGCGAGTCTCCATGGGAAAATTATATTCGACTTATTTTCTATATAGCCAGGTGTACAAAGACTACACTCACTTCTCTTTTTAAAATGTGGATCTTTATTACACAAACAAATAAAAAAAATCCGCATTTATTTATACACTGAGAAGTGAACTATCACAATTTCCTTACATAAAACGTAAACTGAAAGAATTAGTATCAGTAATTACGAAAATTAAAAAATATAAGATAAGGTTCATTGTTAAATATTGTAAATTAACGAATTAGTCATTAGCGAGCTAAAATATCGCTTTGATTTGGATTTAAAGAAATTTCGGAGGTGTAAGTTTAACTTGAATGTACAATGGTATTCAGTAGCCGTGTGCCCAGGGTGGGCTTAGGCAGAAGGGGCACCTAGGGGCGCAATGGGTTTTGGATGCTAACATCGTAAAAACAGTAATAGTATTAGTCCAAGTAATTGTACAGTAATAGTACAAAAAGTTGCCAGTTTTTTGGCAATAACTATAAACTGCTTTTAACAATAAAGAATTTTATGATGCTCGTCTTGTCTTACAATGCGTTGATAAAATTGGCCTAGGGGCGCCGCATACCCTCGAGCCGGCACTGAGTATGCCCCTACTTCTGCAGTTATGCTAGTTATCCTACTAACGTAACTTACGAATTTTTGAAGGTCAATTACCATATAGAAAAATGCAAGCTATTACTTTAATGGAAATACTGCATTACATCTGTCTGTTCAAATCAAAGTTTTATTCGCGCATGCACATGTATATTCAAGAGCGATGGTACACTACTTGTTTACTTTCCCTTGGAGACTTAAAGAATAATTTTGCATTGGAAGGTACCTTTTGATATAGAAACCAAAACAACAAAAACAGTTGTCTGTTGATATTTCATTTATGATGATAAATGAAACTTTTTACAACATGTTTAAAATTTAAAACTTTGTAAAAATTTACAAAAAAAACTTGGTGCTTAATTATTCTGAAGTTCTCTAGTAAATTTGTTTGGAGTAATTGTAGTACGGAATATCCTTTTTATTAAATTCATACTGCACATAATGCTGAAATATATACTTTCTTCTGTAAGTGCCTCATAATTTGTATGAAGATATAAACATGTATTGAAAGAAAGCTCTTAAAAGTGTCCCCATCATATTTTAAAGCTTTCCGACAGTGACATAATAAAAAATAACTATCCCTTAAATTTCTAGTAATCTGTGCTTATGCATGCAGTACTGTAATGTCCTAATAGCCAAGTTGGTTGATAAGATTGTTTGTATGAATGTATGATTTTCAAGCTTTTATTTCAAAGCAGTCTAGTGATGTTTAATTCTTGCTTAACGTGGAATCGTTTCTTTTACTTCAGCTTCCAGGAAATTATAAGCATCTGTTGAAAATTGACGAAAGTCAATTTGAAAACTTTAAAGAATTCGACCGGTTTGGGAGGTTCGTTCTCTGACAGGCAAGTGAGTTATTCATCCTGTAAACTAAAGAAAATTTCGAACGCAGAATTAAGACTATTTCAGACACCAATATATAGTGTTAGAGATCGTGAGATGCCGGCAGTTCCCTGCCATATTCTCCTCCCATGGTGTCAATTAAAATCACTAATGATTTTGGGCTAGTGAGTGCATTCCAAAGTTAATTAGGACAAATGGCTTCCATTTGAGGGATAAAGCAAAAGAACTAACAGATTTCATACTGAAGTAATATGTTACAGAATTTGAATGCAAGTATTTTGTTGTACCACATGCCACTGCTTGAGTTTTGTTTCAGCTTCATGAAGCGGCGGTTTGAATCGACCCTCAAAACGCCGCCTCATGAACAAAAGTTTCTCATAACTCAGTGATGCCACATCTGCTTAAACTCAAAATTGTATTATCAGCAATACGTTTTTCTTCTTTACCTGCAAGTAACACCGGAAGGCACACCATTCGACACAACCCACTGTATACGTTACTTAATTATCCATTCACAACCCTCCACTAATTATATTTTTTTGACCTCCAAATTTCGTGCGTTTTCGATCGATTTGCCTGTACGCTGGATGAAAAACCAGTTTCCATTTCCCAGAGGGGAACACCCTGCTATCCACATTGGAGGTCGTTTTTATTTATTCGTGTGTTGTTAACCCCGTTCCTCGACTGCCCCTTAGGACTGGTTGAGCCCTCCTAATGAGGGATTAAGCCTGACTGTAGCCTGTGTGTTCATGGGGCCGGTTTGCCTGCTTGCAAGATGAAAAACCCCAGATAAACTGAGAAGAAAAACCCTGCTGTCCATGCCCAAGACCGGATAACTTGGCTATGGCTGAGAAAGATCCTTAAGCTCCTCAAGTCATCGACGGGAATCGAACCTAGGACACTCTTTCCCCAGGCATATGGTTGTGAAGCGCAGGTTAGTCATCTTCATCGAAAAAGCCCATACAACAATTCCTCACCTCTGATCGAGAATCCAATCCAGATTTTTTTAGAGTTTCTGCAATTTTTTCCCCCAGTTCTTCCCAAGTTGGTCAATGTCGCTCTTCAAAACTTCAGTCTTTAGCCCATTAACTTTAATATGATTTTTATGGTAGTTTTATTCATTTAAGACAATACGAATTACGGTTTTAGGAGCACGACATGGCATACTTTCAACTTAATTCCTTCAAAAATTATCAGTAGCCATAGCTACTGATAATTTTTGAAGGAATTAGATGATACCGGGCTACAGCGATCCACCGATTCCTAAACGTTAGTTATTAAGAGGGATTCTGCCATCTCCCTTTGAGAATAAAAAAAAAGTTCTAGAGCATTCATTTATTTCTGGATTTCTTTTTAGTTTCATACACAACTTTTCACCCTTTTTTTTTCATAATTGAATCTTATGTGAGAACAGAACATTTTGTATTAATGGCAAGTTCATTTGTAGCAAATTGTTGGTTTTTAAATTAATTTCATTTAAGGTAATCAAAATATATAATCTGTTTCTTAATAATAATAATAATGTATGAACTGACAGAATTTTTGTGTTACAAGATGTTATTGACAACGTTTATTTGGGCAACGAACAAACGTTGATGTAGTTTGGTGGGCGTGGACAGCAAGGTTTTTCTCTTCAGTTTATCTCGGGTTTCTCATTGACAGCCTGTTTGGGCAAGTGGTTAGCGTATCCGCTCTCCAGCCAAAAAGGCTGCGGGTTGAAATCCCGCAGTGGGCATGGATCTTTGTCTGTGGAAATACTAGTGGTGGTGGTCGGCGCTAGATGGCGTTGATGTAGTTTGGTGGATTGAGTGGTGGAGACAGAGTTGTAGAGCAGGTGCCCTCCCTCGATGAGTCTTTGGACTCCCTGGAGGTATTAATTTTTTTTTTTTAAACATTTTATTATGTCTCGGTATAAATTACATACAATAATAATATTTACAATAAGGATTATACAGAATTTTTGAATTTAGAATATACATAATTATAATAATAATAATTATTTATTTATTTTATTTATTTATTTATTATTGTTTTTTTTATGTCTCAGATGGATTGCATACATAGTTGCTGTAGTAATTATATATATATATATATATATATATATAATATTTATAACGCATTACAATTGTGTATAACAGATACTTGCAAGTTAATATTTTCTTCCTCGAAGCTTAGCAGAGCTTATCTGAGGAAGGTAATAGATGATAGAGGGTGGTGGTTTCATGGTTATGTTCCTATACTGATCACAAGCCAGGTGTTGATTTTACTGTTTGTTGGTACGTGCTTGGAAGACTTCGACTGCTATTACAGTTTAACTTTTTTTTTTTTTTTTTTTTTGTGCAAATAGGGTTGGATTTAGACATGGTGTGTAGTGATAGTTTTTTTTTGGGGGGAGGGTTGTCATAGGTTTGTGTGTGTGTGCATGTGTGGTGGGGGAGAAAGAAACAGGAATTGTTCTAATTTTCATTCTCGCTATAATATTTATATAGTGCCTGTTTCAGCTCTCTGTATGTTCCTAGGTTTCTGTTGTCGAACGGCAGTTTGTTTATCATGTCAGGTACGTAGAAGTTTCGGGTGGCTTTGCCGTAGCGATTGTATTCTCGCTATAATATTTATATAGTGCCTGTTTCAGCTCTCTGTATGTTCCTAGGTTTCTGTTGTCGAACGGCAGTTTGTTTATCATGTCAGGTACGTAGAAGTTTCGGGTGGCTTTGCCGTAGCGATTGTTGTACTTATATGTTATGTAGTTTATTGACTGTGGTCTTGTTATTTGATATGTTGTTCTGGTTACTCTATATGTTGGGCTGTAGTAGTGTTTTAACATGACTGTGTAGTGGCATAAGTGTTTCACCTCAAATATTTTGTGTTTTGTCCGTGCTTCCTGCATAAGAGTGGGTTGTTCCCAGAATATCAGTTTTATCATTTTATCTTGCAACCATTGTAGCCTGTTAAGTCTGTAATCTGCGCAGAATGCGTATGATGTGATTGCATATCTTAATATGTTTTCACATAATGCTTTATAGATTAGTATTTTTATGTGGGTTGGGGCAATGTCTTTTAATCTGTATAGTTTGCTTGCTATTATCCTAAGCTTGGTATGTAGGTAGTTTGTATGGCTATTCCAACTTTGATCAGCATCGAAGTGAAGTCCAAGATAGCGTGTTGTTTTCACCTGTGTGATGGTTGTGATTTTAGGTTCTGCACTTTGTGTATAGGAGGATGAATGTTTAATTGTAAGATATTTAGTTTCTATGGGCAGGGTTTGGGGGTTTTTGAATATCATTAGCTTTGTTTTTCCAGGGTTTATATATATGCCGTTTTCGGTTAACCAGTTAGTAATTTGATTGATGTCGTGTTGCATATTTTTGTAAGCGATATTTGCATTGTTGTGAATGGATACTATGGCCGTGTCGTCTGCATACTGGAAGATTTTACTTTTTAGGGGGAGTTGGCTTATGTCGTGTATGTATATGTTAAATAGAATGGGAGATAGGACAGCTCCTTGCGGTACTCCACAGGTTACATGTACCTCTTTGCTGTATGCTGATCCTATACGTGTGATGTGCTTTCTGTTTTTCGTGTATGCTTTAAACCACTGGAGTAGACGACCTCCAATTCCGATATGGGTAAGTTTCGTTAACAAGGTTTTATGTGTTAGTGTGTCAAATGCTTTTGTTAGGTCAATGAATACCACTAATGTTATTCTGTTTTTATCCAATGCAGCGTTTATTAGATCTGTGAAATCTTCCAGGAGTGTTGCTGTTCCTTTATTTTTTGAAAGCCATATTGTGTTTTGGGTATGATTTAAAATTTTTCAACGTATGTGGAGAGTTTCTGATGTATGATGCGCTCCATGATTTGGTTGATTACAGGCAGCGTGGCGATAGGTCTGTAATTACTTATTATGTTTCTTTTTCCCTGTTTGTGTATGGGTGTGATTAATGCAGCCTTCAGTGTTTCAGGTATGTGTCCCGTTTCGAAGATTTTATTTAACAGTTTTTGTGTAACTGGAAGTAGGTCGGTTGAGTGTTTCTTGATGTCTTTTGGTCTGATTCCGTCTATCCCCGGTCCTTTGATAGGATTAATTTGTTGAATTGCCAGTGATAGTTCTTCTTTTGTTATTGTGGGGAACCACACCGACTGGATTGCTCGTGGACCTAGTGGAGAATGTTCGTTTGTGTGAGGAAAGGTTGTTTCTTGTAGCTTTTGGACACAGTTCACGAAGTGCTGATTAAAGTTGTTTGCCAACTGATTGAGGGATTTGGGATCGCAGGCAAAGCTGTGTTTTATTGTTTCTGAGGCAGTGGTTCTGTGTATATTGTCCAGCATTTCATTAATCAGGTGCCAGGTTTCCTTTATGTCATTCTGAGTTGTTGTTAATTTGTTGCTGTAATAGTTTCTTTTTGCCGTTCTAATCTGGGTTGTTAGGAGATTCCGTTTTCTTTTGTATTCAGCTTTTAAAGCGATATTGTTGCGACTTCTTAAGTTGTTTCCATAGGGCATCTTTTCTTTGTATGTCTGTTAGTATGTTGTCTGTTATCCATGGATTTTGTTTCGTTTGGGGGCGTATTTTTATTTTGTTAATGCTTTGTTATATATTTTTTTAAATGCAAGTTTAAGATTATTATATACAGCTTCAGCAGAGTCTAAAGATGCTAACTGCATCCAGTCTGTTTTTCTGATTTCATCGTTCACTATTGCTTCGTTTACAATGCTATGATACTGTTTTGTAGTCTCGGTGATTTTCATGGGTTCTGGTTCAGTGTGTAACTGCAATGCTGTGAAATAATGGTCTGCCAGTTTGCATGTTATGAAGGCTGCTGTTTGGAGGGGCCCTTATATTTATATGATCAATGCAGGTTGAGGTTGTTGTGTTTCCGACTATCTCTTCTCGTGTATATGACTGTATGGATGGGGTTATGTTATATGCCGATAATAGGTCTAGGTATTGTTCTGTGTTGTTATTTATGTTCCTAATGTTTATATTAATGTCTCCTATTATTATCAAGTATTTTGAGGTGCCTACTTTCGTGGCTGAAAGCCATCTGTTTAGTTCTTCTAGAAATTTTGTGGTGCTTAAGTTGGGTGGTCTGTATATTGCGTTTAATATCAAGGAGTTTTCTTGTTTGATGTTTTTAATTTCGATGCATATGTTTTCTGCGTATTCTAATTTATAGTTTATTTCTGTTACTTCTAGTTTATGTTTGGTAAATATTATTATACCACCGTCTCGTTTTGTTTGTCTGCAGTGTTTGTGTTGTTGGAAGTGTGGCATTTGGTAGGAGGATGCCTCTTCGTTTGTCGTAGATACTTCAGTCAGTATTAAAATGTCTATTTCGTCTATATCTTCCTTCAGATAAGCTTGCAGGGTCAGCCAGTATTTTTGAATGCTTCTGATGTTGATGTGGAGAATAGATAGTCCTTTTTTTGGGGGATTGTCAGTTGTTTCCATTCTGTTATTGATTTCAGAATGTTGCAATTATCATGTTCCGGGGTGATTACGTCTGCTTGGTGGTCTGCATTCATGTTGGTTGGTGTGCTGTTCCTTCTTTACGAGTTGTCAATATTCCTTTCAATGTGACAGCCTGTTGAGGTCATCTACGGATTTTATTTCGATTGGTTTTGCGTCTTGTGTCTATCTAAGGAATATTTTGCTGTCTCTTATCCATATAAACTGTTAATTGTTTTCTGTTTTTACTTTCCTTGCTTGGTAGAATATTTTCTGATAATATGGCGTAAGGTATTCGGACAAGTATATCGGGATATTGTCGTGGTCTCCTTTCAGATCCTTTACTAATTAATTAGAAGAAACACACGTATAAACCACAGTAAAAATTATTTAATTGTAAATATTTCATCCTAAGTATCTTAGGACATCATCAGTACAGTATTTAAACAAAAATTAGGAATAACATACAGTTAGGGAGCATGATTACAATAGAATCTCATGAAAACGTGCATAACGTGCTAAAGTAGTACAAAGAAAAAAAAAAAACGTTAATTATTTAACACAGTTTTGTATGATAATTTCCCATACTTTAGGAATAGTAAGAACGTCGTTGCGGTTTCGGTTTGGTCTGTGTAGTAGGGCTACAGAACTTTCTTTGAATAAACGTTCATGTTTAAATAAAGATCTATGTAAAAGTTTAGCCTTTTCCCAACGGATCCTGTGGTTTGGATTTTCAATTCCGTGTTGAGAGAAGCCAGATTTCTGCGGTTTAAGAAGACGAATGTGGTCTTGATGTTCCGAGATGCGTTTCTGAACAGACCTACCTGTCTGTCCAAAGTAAGATAATTTGCATGAGCATGGAATCTCATAAACGCCAGGTAACATCAAGGGTGAGAATTTGTCCTTAGGAGAAGGTAATAAGTTGTAAATTTGGTTGATAGGTTTGTAAGTAGTGGCAAAATTGTATTTCTTCATAATTTTAGAAAGACGTTCTGAGATGCCTTTAACGTAAGGTATGGGAATCCTATGCACTTCTTCCTGTCTGGTTTGATGTATGCAGAAGTGACTGATGATTTTTTGAGTTGTTTTGGGATTATATCCATTTAGGATGGCTGTATTTTTGATAACTTCTAATTCCTGGTTTAAATATTCTTCAGAGGAGCTGAATTTGTGTGCTCTGGAAACTAGTGATTTAATAATGCCAGATTTCTGAGATGGATGATGAGCAGAAGAATTGTGAATGTAGCGACCTGAGAATGTAGGCTTGCGAAAGACGGAAGTGGCGATGGAACCGTCTTCTTTTCTTTTGATGTGTAAATCCAAAAAAGAGATACCCTGTGGAGATTCTTTTTCTAACGTAAAGTTGATGCGATGATGAAGAAGGTTAATTTTATCTAGAAACAGTTGTAATTCAGGTTCGGGATGATTCCATACTGCAAATACGTCATCGACATATCTTGGCCAAATTTTTGGTTTGGGTTCAAAAGTGAATATTTTTTCCTCAAGGTGTTCTAGAAACAAATTTGCTAGGTTTGGTGATAAAGGAGATCCCATTGCTGTTCCTTCCTCTTGCTTGTAAATTTGACCTTTCCAGGTGAAGTAACCTGATGCAATAACAAACTTGAACAATTCAACTATATCAGACGGAAATTTTTGAGTTAGTAATTCTATTGTTTCTTTATGGGGAATGTTAGTGAAGAGGGAGACAATGTCGAAGCTGATTAACAAGTCAGTTTGTGATAGTTGAATGTCTTTCATTTTTGTGTGAAACTCAGTAGAATTTTTGATTGAAGAGACTGAGTGGCCTATGTGAGGGCGGAGAAGGTTAGATAAGAATCTTGATAACTTGTACGTTGGATAGCCGATACAGTCTACGATCTAACCGTAAACTAACAAAAGATGAATTAAATGTTCTAGCAGGAGGCCATAAATTTGCGATTTCACCAAAGTGTTTCCCATATTTAGACTTTATACATAATATAGAAAGAAACATCAAGCATCTCTCCAGTATTGAAGCCAACAAACTTCGTTTCGAAGTAGCTAAAGTGATCTACAATGCCAAACCTTCAGAATTAAATATCCCACCGTCGGAATTGAAAGCTATCATTTCCTTAAAACGTAACAAAAATTTAATCATTACTAGAGCATAAAGGAAATACCACTGTGGTTCTTGATACCAATTCATATGACCGAAAAATTAATTTACTTCTTCGAGATCGTAATACTTACTCCAAATTGGATTTTGATCCTACGAATCGTCAACTCAGAAAATTAAATAAGCTACTTAATGAAACTTCCTCCTTAGATGAAGAAACAATTAAAAAACTTACGACATACCATGCAAGACCTCCTAGAATTTATGGCTTACCTAAGCTACACAAAACTAATGTTCCACTTAGACCTGTCGTAGACTGTATCGGCTATATTACTATACAAAGAAAGTTCTGTAGCCCTACTACACAGACCAAACCTAAACCGCAACGACGTTCTTACTATTCCTAAAGTATGGGAAATTATCATTCAAAAATGTGTTAAATAATTAACGTGTTTTTTTTTTTTTTTTTTGTACTACTTTAGAACGTTATGCACGTAGATTCTATTGTAATCATGCGCCCTAACTGTATGTTATTCCTAATTTTTGTTTAAATACTGTACTGATGATGTCCTAAGATACTTGGGATGAAATATTTACAATTAAATAATTTTCACTATGGTTTATACGTGTGTTTCTTCTAATTATGAACGCACCACAGGTTTCGTTATTTAAAAAAGATCCTTTACTGCTGGATTTTTAATCCTGCTAGCTTTTATAAGTGTAGTTTTTGTTAGGCTGTTGGTGAGTCGCACTACGACGGGAGAAGGACGGGTATTATTTTTTCTTTTCCTTTTTTGTGGTAACCGATGCACTGACTGGATGTCTCTTGATTCAATGGGAGAGCCGATTTTTTGGCTTAGTTGTATTACAGTGTCTCTTAGATGTTCCGTAGCTATTTCTGGGAGACCATTTATGAGGAGGTCATTTTTGTGCTGCTGTTGGTTTGAGAGCTCGTACTGTTGCTTTAAAGAGATTAGTTCTTGCCGTAGGTCCGTTGTCTCTTTAATTAAATTATGCTGTCTTTCAGTTTGCTCTTTGACGCAGTTTTTAATTTCTCTAACGGTCTGTAACATACCTTCTACCAAGTTATTATTAAATTTAATAAATTCCTCATATTGGTTGAATTTTTCTGTAATTTGTGCGGTATGTTTTTGAAATAGTTCTCCAACAAAATCGATTAAACAGTCTTTTAGGTTTTGTAATCTATTTTCATTAAATAATTAAATAATAATTATAATAATAATTAAATTAAATATTTAATTAAATAATAATAATAATTTACAATTTTTCAATCTTCTTATCTTGCTAAACATATTCTTTCAATGTGAAGTTTTTCATCTTTCTTCTCTGATGATATTGAAGTTTTAACGCTATCAACCCTGGATTCACAGCTGGTTTCAAAAACTTTCCTATCATCAGCAGTTTTTATAGTTGCTGGTAACCTGTATTAACAGATTTAGAAGACAGTGGATGAATTGAGTCAAATAGGATAAGGCCGTTGATATATACAGATTCCAGATATTCACAGAAAATTCATCCTAGTAGAAACTAAATGTCTTTGGGAAAAAGAGAGAGAGAGGGAGGGTCTGGCCAGAGTCTTTCAGTGAATTTTTTTTGGACTGAAAAGTTAATCATTTCAGGAAGAGAGTTTTCATCTTATCTAAAGATAGCGTTGTTGATAGTAAAACTGGTAAACGATGGTGCTTTTCTGTAAGAAATGAGTTTATAAGCATCTTCTGGAAGTGGTCTGGAAATCAGATCTAGAATTAGAGAAGTTGATGTTCCAGAAATATTGATGATTTGTTTGGTACGAAGTTTGTTAAATGTGGCTGAGTGAAGCACACTCTCAGCAACCAAACTGCGGATTACGCTAGATTTGCAGTAAACTGGTTAAGGGCCAAGAATTTAATTTTTTGAACCACCAACTTAGCTGTGAAGTTTGAGATAATCCAGTTTTAGAAGTGAGAAAAAGAGACCATATGTTGAGAATTTTTTTTTTTTTTTTTTTTTTTTTTGTAATAGCCGTTTGGGCTTAATCTTATCAAAGGCATTAGACATATCAACAGCAACGACTTGAGATTCCATAATCTTTCCCATGGCATTTTCCCAGAAGTCAGTGAATTAAGATATTCTGCTAATCGATATGTGGAATTCTCTCTAATAATCGTTTAGTTTAGCTACTAAACGCTGTCGGCTCGGCCATAAGGGTTTCAGGGCTGCAGCCGCCTCCAGTATAAAATGAAAGTTCCTGTTTTTTATGTCCGTTCTTAAATTTTTATATATTTATCTAAAAACCGTTATTTTCTTGTTTGTAATACAATACTATTATTATTATGTGACACCTCCAGGGAGTCCAATGACTATCGGGGGAGAGTGTGCCAACAGCATCGAACGAATGAACCCTCCCAACTACTAACCGCGCTCAAACTTGCTTAACGTTTTGCGTGCGCCATTATAGAGGTTCTACCAATCGACCAATCTTTGCTGGCATCTCGATAGTATTTTATGTAATTCATTTTGTAGCAATAGTTGTATTTTGCAATAGTCAATGTGCTGTGTGGAATAGGGCTAGTGTACTCAACGCTGGAGCGGAGCTGCACTCAATGCAGACCGCAGCAAAACACAACCTGGTGGAAGGAATGCGTGATTTACGTGCAGTTTGGGCTGATAACATTGCAGCCCAATATACGGTTCTACTAAACGAGCAGAACAAAAAATTAACGTCGTTGTGATAGGTAAGTATTGTGCGGTTTTCTTTTTTCTATTTAATTCTAGCATTTAATTTATAATTTTGTAGAAATGAACGAAGAGAAGAATTCTGTTAATTTTATTAGTGATATAATTTAGACACTACGATTGCCGGCCTGGGTGGCCGAGTGGTTAGCGTACCCGATCTCCAGCCAAAAGGCTGTGGGATCAAATCCCGCTGTGGGCATGGATGTTTGTGATTGTCTGTGAAAATACCAGTAGTGGTGGTGGGCGGTAAATGGCGTTGGTGTAGTTGCGGTTAGTTGTGGTTGGTGGATTGCGTGTTGCAGACAGAGCTGTAGAATAGATGCACTCCTTCGATGAGTTATTGGACTCCCTGGAGGTGTCGAATAATAATAATAACTATTTTTTTAATCCATATTGATTTTTTTTTACTTTTATTGCTACAGCGCCACCACTATAAATTCTTACGAACCGCCGCTGAATTGCACCATTTTTCAAGTTATTGAAGTCTTGATTTGTAATTTGGGTTCTGAAGATCAAAATATCTGTATCAAAAACTAAGTACAGTCTTTTTTTTACTCAAATAATTGACCCGTTGACAATCTCTCTTCATTCTCCTGTTTGAAGACTGAAGGCAAATGACTATTTCTTGTTGTTCTGCTCTCGGATGTTGTTAAGATCGGATTGTCTTTCAACAGATGATTCCCATTTCAATGAGTGCAAAACAATAAGCATATGAGTTTACCAAGAGTCTTCAATTTCACTTTCTACTTGGTTATTTCATCATTAATGGGTATTGAAGAAGAACTGTCGAATAAGACTATTTTGTAATCTGGAAAATATATTATTACGAAGGTGTGATTACCATTTTATAATCTTCCACCAAGGCCAAATCTTGACAATTATTACAAAGGCTCAATCTCTTTCATTGGTAATTTATTCATTAAAATCGTTATCGTCCTTAAAATTCTTAACATCAGCTTGCCCTTGAAGCCTATTTTCCTCACACACTCTTTCTTCATTCCCGAAAGGACAGCAACCCTTCTACAAATATCTAGTGTTCTAGAGAATTTCTTGCTCTTGTAGTCTTCGCCGCATAGGTAAGAGTTGCCAGAATTTTGAAATAAGAAAAAAATAAGCATCTTATCGCTTTCGCTTACAACACGGGATAAAATGAGAGCTGATTTACCAATCTTATTACACACATCGTGATACAGCACAGAGACTATGTCCCAATGGAGATCTTGAAGAAAACTTTCTTGCTAGGATTAAAGAATCTATCATTGTCATTCATTTACATGCTGCTCTAGACAAAGATCCAGGATTTTATAGTAAATGATAGTTGTGAATCATTATATAGATAGAAAACCTAACTTCAACTTATTAGCCAATCACTTCTAAACAATTATAGAACACAAATGACGTGTGCTGATTTTCAGTGGCTTCTCATTCTGATTGTTTATACTATAGCAGTTTCTCTCATGTTTAATGATAATTTGTATTTCACCTATCACTTTTGTGCATACTCACCCAAAAGAAACTAATCAGTGTCTCGTTACTGAATTGGTTAAAAGTATATAGAAGAAATTTTTAAAAACTTGGATTAGAAAAATTCTATTTTTCCAGTAATTATGGTAAATGGGAAAGAACTGAATCACCTACGATTTGCTGATGATATTGTTCTTTTCGGAAACTGCAGAAGCACTTCAACAAATGATTATTGAATTGAATGCAGAAAGTTAAAATAAAGAATTAAATATAAACAAGGAAAAAATAAAAATAATGTATAATAAACACATTACAAAAAGCCAGTACTAATGGAACACCAGTAAATTGAAAAAGAACCTCCTATACTTACCTAGAACAAAAGATCACAGTAGAGGGTGACTGTAGAGAGGAAATTACACGCTTATTCAACTTTGATGGATAGTCTTTGAAAAACACGGTGAAGCACTCAAAGGAAACATCCAATTTTTCTTAAATGAAACATATTCGACAATTATATACTTCTGGTCATGACATATGAAAGTGAAACATGGACTTTGAATAAAAGACCAACAATTTGAGAATTACCTAGACGAAAATGAAAAAAATCATTAGTCGGTGTTACCATTCTAGAAGGAAAGCGCAAATCTTGGGTCAAGTCCCACACTAGGGTGAGAGACATAACAGCCATTAAAGGATCCAAATGGCAATACACTGGTAATGCTGAAAGAAGTAACAGTCAAAAATGGAAAAAGTTGATATCAGCATGGTATCTTAGAGATAAAATGAGAGCTACTGGAAGACCAAAGACGGTGGGAGAATGAGATTAAAGAGATTGCAGGAACTCACTGGCATATAAAGGCTCAAGATAGAAATGAATGGAGGCCTTTGTGGTAGGCTTTCCTCCAGCAGCGTACAGAAAACAGTTGGCAGAAAAGTTAGTCTGCTGTGTGGAAAGATCCAATACGCGACTTCCGAATCACACAGAATCATTCCCTGGTTTCTGTTTGGTGTGCCTGGGGGGGTGAGCAGATAACAATCGTAGATTCTTTGATGCTGAAGGCAATAAAGTTGTCCTCTACGTAAGGCATCAAGATCTTGTCCCATTCAGTATTATGACGAATGTGAGAGAAGTGGAAAATTTGGCTGGAACTGTCTTTTCTGTTGTTATTCATATCTTCAGTATGTTCTTTTTGGTCTTATTTCGAAATCTCTAAATCAAGAGTGTCAAACTCAATTGGACCGCAGCCCATTTGCTATAAAACTGTATCTCAAGTGGGACGCAAAACATTTTAGACTAAAAAAACCTGCACTAATTAGAATCGAAAGGAAGTGAAAAAATGAGTATGAATAAATTGGAAAATTAATAACAAAAATTTTATTTATTCTAAGTCATTGCAAACTTCCAAATGACAAGATATATAAAATATATACGTCAGGTGGTGAAATATCAAGAAGGAGGTGTAGCATTTATTGTAGAGAAGAAAACTAATAAAAACATTATCCATATAATCAAAAAATCAGATAGAGTAACGGCAATTCTAGTGAAATCTAAACCTAGAGATATACTGATCATTCAGATATATGCTCCTATAGAACAGAATGAGGAAGCAGAAATATATATCATGTTTGATGAAATAGAATGGTCTACAAATGAAATCGGAGGCAAGAAACATTGAATTATTTGTGCTATGAGTGACTGGAACGCAAAAGTTGGATCAGAGAGAACATCTACATACGTGGGTCCATTTTGACTTGGAAATCGGAATGAGAGAGGAAAAAAGCTGATTGGTTTTTGTAATGAGCACAGTCTCATCATAACTAAGACTTATTTTGAGCAAATACCAACAGCACAATACACATGGGAAAGTCCGGATGGAAGATACAAAAATCAATTAGACTACAAACGTTACTTCAATGGAATAGGGAACTCAAAGGTGATGCCAAGTACTGACTGTGGATCTGATCATAGACTGGTCTTAATGAAGATGAATATTCGACTGAAAACAATAAAATTTAAAAGAAGTCAACCCCTAAAATGGGATCTGCAAATGGTAGAAAATCCGATAGTAAAATCAAAATTTAATGAAAATATTTCAGAACTGCTGCCTGCACAGTTGCAAAACGAAAATGAACCCTCTCAGTGGAATAGACTACAGGCATCTATCATAACATCTGCTAAAAACCACATCAATAACTAAGAAGAAAGAAAGAAATAACCGTGGATAACTCAAGAGGTAATCAACCTTATTGATGAAAGAAGAACATGGAAAAGAGGAGCAAATGAAGAAGAAAGGTTAAGATATAAAACTTTGGATAAAAGAATCAAACAGTTATGTAAAAGATTGAAAGAACCGGATAAATAGGCAGTGCACAGACATAGAAGAACTACAAAATAGGAACAAAACCAGAGAAGCATTCCTGAATGAAAGAACTTAATGAAAAAGCAAAACATACACAGTCTAATAACATTAAGGACAAAGATGGAAACATACTCATTGATAAGGAAAAGATAAATGGAAGGTGGATCGAGTACTTATCAGATCTCTGTGATGATGATAATGGTAACATGTTAGATGATTCACGACACCTTAAGTTGAACGTAACAACAGATACCACTCTACCCACAAGAAAGGAGGTAGAACACGTAATTAAGAATCTTTCTAATAATAAATCCCCTGGGTATGATAACATTCCGGCTGAGCTGCTGAAAGCTTTGACTGGCAATAATAACAACTATTTAATGAAATCCATTCAGGACATCTGTAAAACAATACAATTTCCTGAATATTTTACATCTATCTGCATACCAATTCCAAAGAAAAATAATGCACAAAATTGCAATGATTACAGAACTGTGAGGCTAATATCCTATGTATCTAAAATTATTTTAATCATTATTAACAAACAAATTGAAAGAGCCTTAAGCGGTGAATTGAGTGAACAACAGAAAGGCTTCAGAAGAGGAATGGGAACCATTAATGCTATCCTGGAACTAAAAATACTGATAGAAAGATCACTTGAAAGAAATAGGAACATTTACATATGCTTCATAGACTTTCAGAAGGATTTTCACCTGGTGAAACATAATACAATGTTGAATATATTAGATAAATTAGACATAGAAGATCATGTACTTAAGATTATAAAAATAATTTACACGAAACAGAAAATGCAGCTGTTTAACGATGAGACTTATGTAGTGAAAATAAAAAGAGGGGTTAGACAAGGTTGTATCCTTTCACCAAATCTATTTAATATCTATAGTGAGACAGTGATGAAAAAGACTGAAAAACAAACAATAGGATTTAATATCAATGGTATAAAATACAACAATCTTAGATATGCTGATGATACCATTCTAATAGCAGAAAACAGAACAAATTAATCAAATTACTGCAGCTACTAATTGAAGAAGGTGAATAATTTGGATTAGATATAAATGCAAAAAAGACCAAATTTATGAAAATCTCAAAAGAAAGCAGATCCGAGCCAGAGATATTCATAAACAATATGAAAAAATTGAACATACAACAGAATACAAATATTTAGGCACCTACTTTACTACAGATGGAAAGCAAGATAAAGAAATAAAAATAAGAACAGCCCTAGCTAAAGATGCATTCTGGAAAAATAAAGATCTGCTCAGAAGTTCTGTGAGTATCGAGCCAAAGAAAAGAATGAAAAGAACATTAGTGTGGCCAATTTTCACATATGGAAGTGAGACCTGGATATTCAAGAAGAGAGTAAGGCAACAGATAATGGCCTTTGAAATGTAGTGCTATAGGAGAACTCTGAAAATCCCATGGACTGAACATGTGGCAAATACAGATGTCCTACAGAGAATGAGAACACAGAGATCTTTATTACAGGAAATGATCCAGAGAAATATGAGATTGGCAGGACATGTACTGAGAGGCTCAGCAGGACAAAGGATATTAACCGTTTTAGAAGGAAAAATTATGAGAAAAGGATCAAGAGACAAAAAACGACGAAGGACATGGCTTGAAGATATAAGGTCATGGATATGATCATATGGCTATGCTGAAACAAAAAGGAAATTCACCAACAGAGAGAACTGGAAGCACATGGTACTGTATCCTCTCACTGAAGGAGCTACATGAAGAAGTCATTACAAGACATATATAAAATAATAGTATAATGATTATGACAACTCAAAAAAAATAATAATATGAAGAATATTTTATTATATTAATATTTACAAATATCCAAATTAAACCGAAATTAAATTTTATTTGAATAAATCAAATATTTATATATTTGTACATTCTAATAAATTTACAGAGCCTCCTATTAGTTTGAAATTTTTTGTGTTTGTGTTGAAATAAAATATCTCTATTTTTTGGGGAGGCGGGGGGGGAGTGTCTATATTTTGGGGAATTTTTTAAATGTGACTGAAAATATTTTGGGGGGAAATGATAATATTTTCGGGTTAAAAATATTATAATATACTTGCATAATATAATTATAGTAATTTAATTTCAGTATTTTATTTTTTTTCCCGACACTTGACAACGTTTATTATTAACCAGCCTGCCAAACTTTGGACTCAAAGATTGTGAGCATACGACCTTCATTATGGCACAAAAGGTTGGCGTCGGTTAATCTTGATCTGTGGGCTGTTTTGTTACCTTACATACATGAGAATAATTGTTCACATTAATAGGTGCTTCCAAAATAACATAGAATATTTGTTGCAAACTTTTTTATTTTGGTATATTTTTGACCTAAATAACTGTATATTTTTAGTACACCAACTTCTTGTTATTTCGCTTTTATAATGTAATCATTTTGGAAATCAATAAGTTCCATTTGAATACAAATAGGAGCTTTTTCGAAATTAAAGGAAAAAGGATCTGTAAAAAGCGAAAGAACTACTTGCTCCTTAAAATCTTTAAATCGCCTATCAAATTCTTCTTTTATCTTTTCTAGTTTGGGACAATATTGAGAAAAGATAAAACTGAATCTTATTGTTCGACTGTTCACACATAGGAAAGTAATTTAGAATATTATCTTTTAAATGATTTTGAAACAAAACTAAACTTACATCTAAAATTTGCAGTGCATCCAACATGTGTGTTATTAACTGATCTTTCCCATGAAGTTTGACATTTAAATCATTCAAATATCCTGTAATATCAACTAAGAATGTTAGATCTTGTACCCATGTCTGATCATTAAGAAATGCAACATCATGATTTTTCATTTCTAGGAACAATTTGATCTCCACTAAAAGTAAAAAAAGCTTTTTAGAATCTTATGACAAGATAACCAACGAATCTCTGTGTAATAATGTAGCCCTTCAAATTCAGTCTCCAAGTCTTTTAGAAATTGTGCAAACTGGCGGTGATTGAGGCCTCTGGATCGGATGAAGTTCACAGTATTTGTCACAGGCGTGAGTACGCTGCTCATTTCCAATACTTTGGAGCACAGGACCTGCTGATGAATAATGCAGTAGAAAGATTGCAGTTTTGGAATGTCTGGATACATTTCCTTTAACTTTGCTACAAGTCTTGACACAAAACCTTTATATTTGCCTGTCACTGCTGGAGCACCATCTGTTGTCACTGCTATGAGCCTGTTCAGAGGAAGTTGGTATTTTTCCAAAATGCCCCACACGGCGTCAAAAATGTCTATCCCTGTAGTGGTTCGATGGATGGGAATCATTTTCAAGAACTCTTCAGTAATGTTCATATTGTCATCGCAAGCCCGAAGAAACACAGCAACTTGAGCCACATCGTGAATATCGAAACTTTCTTCAAGTGCAATTGAAAAACACTGTACGTTTGAGAATATTTCTTGCAACTGGTCACGAAATCAGATTATATGTCATTTCGGTCAACTGGTCAGATCATCTGCCATTTCGGTTATTCTTTCGATCACAGTATTTCTGGACAAAGAAATATCGCGAAATATTTGACATTTTTGGGACATACGTTTTCGACTGCTTTTATCATACACTCCTTAACCAAGGAACCGTTACTAAAAGGTTTGGAATGTTTCGCCAATAAATAGCTGATTTCATAATTGGCTGTCACTGCTGATTAAGTATCTTTTATAATTTTTGAAAATACTTGTTGTTGACTTTGAAGTGAATTCTTCATACTTTTTTATTTTTCTTCTCTCAGTTTACCCTCAAAGCGTGAATATTGTTCTTGGTGAATTTTATCGTAGTGCCTTTCTATATTATATTCTTTGTGACACTAATTGTTTCGTTACAAATAATGCACACAATTTTGTCCTCTGTTTCAGTGCAGAAATAATTCAATTCCCATTTTTCTTGAAATTTTCTCCTGTCATCAGCAATTTTTATTTTTCTTGTTGGCTTGGAAAGCGACATTGCCTCGGTGAATAAATATATTATTAATATTATTAACAATTTTTAAATGTTTGAATAAAAACAAAAAAAAAACAGGGGAAAATGCTGGTCTTGAAATTCATGCTTGCTCTTGTTACCATTCAGGGAGTTAGAGGTGTGATTGAAGTCTGATTAGCAGAATAATGAATTACTGACCATTTAAAACTATATATTTAGAAATTTATGTACATTCAATCATACAAACACAACATTTATTTTACAAATGATATTCTATCTTTTTTTCCAATTTAGCTACTACCTGAATACAAATTCTACCCTACTGTTCTTCTTTATGAACTGGTCAATAACATCGTCATAAAAAGTTCGTTGTAACTTAATTTTCCCAAGCAACATTGCACACTTGTAAAGGCTGGCTGAAGCTCACTGGCTAGAGCACAGGTTCCGAAAGTGGGCGGTACCTCCCCCCAGGGGTCGCTGAAGCCTTCTAGGGGATATAGTATAGTAGGATCAGAAGCATTTGGGGGAGTTCAGGCGGTCTAGGGGTTGGTGGCTCTTTATAGAAGAAATTAATAATATATATTTAAAAATTAATTATTTTTGATTTTGGGATTAGATAATAATTTAAAATTTAAATACTGAATTTTAATTCATCTTATGCCAGTCTTACACGATCAATTTTTTTTATCAATTTTCTATTTTAATTATTTAATCATTTGAAAATTTACCATGACAGATAGAAATAGATGTCAATTTTCTATGTCAGTGAGAAAATTGAACGTGTCATACAGGATATTTTAACTTCTATTTTTTATATACTTAAAAAATTTATTAATTTTTTGCTATTGTAATAATTGTTCGTGCCATGCAGGCTTTAGTCTATCCACGCAGCAGACGAGTCTTAACTAGTAGTATGTCGGTCAACTATTACGTAGGTAATTTACTCAATTCAGCATGTTTTGACAGGAATATGGGTGCTTGCAGTGACTTGTTCAAAGCACGAGTACGATGGTATCGCAAACATGTCAATGAATGCAAGTCGATTCGGGCTAGATTTCAAATCTATAAATACTAGTGGTTTAGGAATAAGTTTCATTACTTTTTGTGTGCTTTGCCAACAATCGTCAGTCGAAAGTGTGATAGATAAGTGGAGTGATACAAAGTGTAAATTAAATCTTTTATTTTGTGAATATTTTTGCAAATTTTATTACTTCATTATGTCTGAATATAAGAAGAAATATCGACAGTACAGTATTGAGTATTTGAAATATGGTTTTATTCAAACTGTTATAATGCGGGGGCGTTACAAAATTTATGTCTTGCAAAGTGGGCGGTGGCCCGAAAAAGTTTGGCAACCTATGGGCTAGAACTATGTTGACTGCGTATGGCCTGGGTTTAAGCAACAGAGTGAGACGACTTGAAATGGCTATGCGCGCGCATGAAATCACAGTGCTGCTGCGAGGACCTGGAAGCTCCTACAACCACGCAAGCGAGGTAGCTTTGACTAGATGAGCAAGCATCAGCCTTCGATACACAACGCAAAGCTCAATTATTGCCACGCAAGCTTAAGACGTCTTCTGTCTACAAAAATAAAAGCCTAAATGGGATGCCTATAAATGCATGCATTTATTAACAAATAAATATTACTACTTTCTCAATTAATGCGCTTGCACAGCAAGCATGGAGAATTCGCCCCTGCACAAAACTGTATAAAAAAATTGTATAATATCTATATTATATTTTCTGCCTATATATGTAATATCTCTTTATCTTTACTCTCTTTTATCTTTATTCTATTCCTAGTTCTTTATAACTTGACTCTAATGCGCTTTTTCTCTCTTATCCTTTCTCACCTATTCTACTGAGTACTATGTTTATCAACCTTCCGTATTTACTAGTCGAATGCCTATGAATACTGAAAATTTATTTGTCAGACTGCTTCACCAATATATATTTAATTGGCATAGGACTAAATAAAACTTCCAGTAGATTTTCCTCTCTCTCACGAGCGAAGTTTCTTTTAGCAATGTTTACTTTAACAGTCGTTGTTCGTAACTGAACTGCGTTTTTATTGCCTTAAATTATTTCCCGCTCACGTCCGATTTATTTAAGAACAGTGCAGTTGTAAAATAAAGATCAGACAGCAATCTTCTAACAAATAATTAAAACACATTTATTTACATATTATACATGAATTAAACAATAGGAAGATTGCTTTCTCTATCCATTTAAAAAAATCTTTAGCATAAATTAGAACCTTTTTACTTTAACACTAATTAACTTCTTTAACTCACAATCTTATTTATTCTCTGCTTACAAAATTCAACTTATTAAACTTCTAGTTTACTTGCAAAGAGGTTAGAGTTATTTTTACAAATTTCACATCAATTTACAACATGCCAATTGACTCTCTTAAGGACACTTCTTATCACTATTATAAAAAAAAAAGAAATTAAACGTCCTTTTTATAACAACTATATAGAGGGAATATACAAAAGTGTGTAACTTACGAAGGCTGTGTATCGCACATTCAGTCAAACGTCTTTCACTAAAAGTTCTATGGCAATTCTTTCATCTCAGATCTCGAGCTTCCTTCAGGAAATTTGGCTTCAGTTGTATCTCATCGGAAAAACAGCGGGCTGTAAACGAGACCTGTGGTACTCATACAGCTCCGGAAAAATGTTGTTCTTCCACTGCAAAAAGAAAAACTTCTGAGCGAAGCTGCTTCGGGTAATTTACATCGCCTTTTCTCCTCTGCTTTGGCTCACCGAAAATGCCTGGACGACTGCCGTCTCAAGTAGCTTGAACTCCCACCTCTAAGAAACTGTAATTGCCGCCAACTGTCAACCGGGATCCCTGTCTGGCCTGGAAGGTATCTTTCTTTTGTTCATCTTTCTCATACATAAAAAAAAAATCATAAACAACCTTTCTTATGCCATCATGTGGAGCTATTACAAAGTTCAGGCGGCAAAACATTGCCTTGTTTTTTAACACTCTGAAATATTCTTATTAAAGGAGTACAGTTAACTTTCAAAGGGTTATTTACAAAAATATCTAGTACAAAATATACAGAGATAATAATAATAATAATAAACAAGTTATATTTACAACATTCTCATGGGACTTGACCTCTGTAAAAAAAAAAAATCGATGTAAAGCGCTTTGGTATTTTTAAGCTACATCGAGATTTTATAATACTATTCCAAATAAAAATAAAAAATAATAATAAAAGAGATTCTCTCGCTGCTAGATTTTCGTTGAATCGTGATCAGCACACTGATTTCAAAGATCACTGATTGACTGTAGCAGGCAATTATAAACTCATATCTGGATTCACATGAGTATGTATGCTGCGCGTCACGTGAACAGCTGGTAGCCAATAGAATTCAACTTTTTCAGCACGCTACCAGCAGCGTGCTATAAATTAACAATGAAAGCATAAACATAGTTTACGATTGATTAGGATCGGATCTAACATTGCGATATACATTTTTATTACTGCAATTATATTATAGTAGGTCGTTGCATCCATACTGTAACAATAAACGTCGTATGAAAACGAATAAATCGATACTCTATTTACTCGAATATAACTCGCACTTTTTCCTCCAAAATTTAAGCTAAAAAATCATGGTGCGAGATATATGTGGAGATATTTAGAAACTAAAGTTTTCAGAAAAAAAAACTGAAAATGGGGATGGCTTACCAAGAATCTCCTCTTCGTTAGCGCTACTTCCGGCCTCGAGAGCGGTTTCCTTGTGTGCATTGTCAAAGTTATCTATCCAAATAGCATCATCTTCTTTCCCATTATTCCTAGCAGAAATTACAAGTAATTTACAAGATTTTAGATACGTAATGAACACTCTTTTCTGTCCAACTAATTTTCATCATCTTTCTCCAGCACCAAATTTCAAATGCCTCCAACTTTTTCATGACTTGTTTTGTTAGAGTCCAGGCCTCACAACCATATAATGCAATGCTCCATATGTATGTTTTCACTAGCCTTTTTTTTTGGATGCTAAGTCCTTTACTGGTAAAAATGTTTCTTCTGTTATAGAATGCTTTTTTGACTAGGATCATTCGTGCTTTAATATCTGATTGGTTTCTTCCATCTTCTGTGATAAGACTTCCAAGATAAAATTAGTTGGACAGAAAAGAAAAGTAATGAAGTTCTGAATATAGTTCATGAAAAGCGGTCATTAATGAAACACATCAATAAGAGAAGAAAAAGCCTAATTAGACACCATTTGAGGCATGGGGTACTGATTACAAAAATAATGGAGGGGACTGTAGAAGGAAAGACGCTACGAGGCAGACCAAGAATTTCATAGATAAATAACATAATGATGCTAACTGGCGCTAAGAGTTATAAAGAGATAAAAAGGAAGTCACAAGACAGGATGTTGTGATGTGCTGCTATATTTACCAATTTTCGGATTGATGCACCAAAGAAGAAGAGAATGAACACTCTTCTAGAATGTCTGAGAAATGAAAGCAGAACGTGAAATAGACAGCAATGGTAGGCCAATAGAGATAGAACAGCTATGAAGATGTGGACATGACTGGTGCGGTATTAACAAAAGATCGCATTACCAAATCACAAAGTCAAGTCGACAATTTTGAGCTGAAACGCTAATTCTCTTCAACCAAATTCCATAATATATGAAACTGTCATAACGACATTCGCTCTATATGTCTTAGTTTTAACACGTTTACGAATTTTATTGCAGCTTTGTGTTTTAGTTAGATACTGTGTTTGCCGGTGCAACATATGGTTTTGCTTGAGTCTAAACAGCATGGTTCATGTGGGAGGGGACATGTGATTCATTAGCTAATGCCGTTTTATACCAGTTGTCTCTAATCGCACTAAAGAAATATATTGCACATGTTGAGAAATATATTAAACCGACAGCAAATGTCTCTGTATTTTATTCAGTGGTACAATAAAACTACTTCCTTTTCTTGCATCTGCAGTATAGTGGCAGTTGGGGAAGGTGTGTTGTTTACCATGGGGAGCAAGTTATCATCCTGACTTGATGTATATGCAAAACTTTTTAATTTCTTTTTTCATAAACTAAACTCAGGGTACAGGGGTGTGAGTCATATTCGAGGTCGAGTTATATTCGAGTAAATACGGTATTTCTGCTTTATTATAATAAGCAACCATCCTTTTTTTAATCTTTCCTTGAGGCGTCGTGGGCCGCAAGAAATTACTTTGGGGGCTGCCCGTAGGCCGCTAGTTTGACACCCCTACTCTAAATATTTGCCATATGTAAGAAATGTCACAAGAATATGTAATATCATAAACTCTAGTATGTTTGTAGAAAGAGTTTTGGTTCTTAAATTAACGTAAAAAAAGCTTGTATAGTCACACTGTGTCATGAAATTTTATAAGACTGGCGATTTTGAGAGAAAGTCTACTAATAGAAGGGATGGAAACTAAGGTTCCATAGAGAATGTTGAGAATTTGTTGTGGAGCAGGAGTGGAAAATGATATTCTTTGTACCATTTTCTTAGAACATCTATTATCAGGAGTAGTTGAAATAATAACTGTAATTCATCTTTCATTTTTTTTCTTTCCTTTTTGTAATACAGAACGCCATTTTCTCGAGTGTACGTATAATACCTAATTTTTGTGATATATGATGCATTGAGAAGGAATGCAGGTAATGTATGAGTGAGCTTACTGTATACACTAAGAGAGAAGCCTCCTGCTTTTTTTAAATTAAAAAATATAGGAACGGTAATTGTTCTTCATTTTCAAGTTCCAAAGTGAATTTAATGTCATGATGAAAAGAGTTGCTGGATAAAAAAAAAAATCGTGCAACTCAGCAATAGTGTATTTCCAGACAATAAATAGGTCGTCTACGTATCTCTAGCAAACTGAAGGCTTCTGATTTGTAAATGTGAGGAAATACTTTTCAAAGTTTTCCATGGAACCCTTTGTCTCCTTCATGTGCTGGTTTATTCATGGAAATATGCATTTCTTTAAATCTACTTATACACTTCTTCTCATCTACAAATCAAAACCCTTCACTTTGGAATACGTAGATGTACTTATTATCTGGAAATACAATATTCTTGAATTGCACGATTTTCTTTCAGCTACCAACTTTTTCCGTCATGAAATTAAATTCACTTTGGAACTTCAAAATGAGGACAATCACCCTTCCCGGATAGTTTAATTTCAAAAAAGGGAAAAAAAAGCAGAAGAAGGCTTCTCTGTTAGTGTATACTCTAAGCCCACTCATGAAGAACGTTACCTACATTCCTCCTCATTGCAGGCATGTAGAAACATGATACTTGCAAGACAGCCCAACTGTTGTAGGTGAAATGGGCTGCAAGAAGGGAACTGAAAGAGAAGAGGAGTTTTGATAGGATGCGATGTTTCCTGTCTATTTGTTTGGCAAATAATTGACAAATTGGTGCATCCCAGGTCAACAACTTGCAGTAATCCCACATTACCTAAACTTACATTGCAGCGTCGTTTTTAATGGTGCAAAGAGTGTACTTGGGATGGAAGCTTGGAAAACTGTGTAATGGAGCGTCGAACCATGCTGCACCCTCCACCGAGCAAATGGACGGGAGTGCAGATGTCCGGTGAACGCCTCTTGCAAATGTCCGTAACGCCAGCTATGAAAGTCGGAGGTGGCGATATCATGGTATAGTTTGGTCCTGTTTTTTCTGGCATGGCCTCGGACCACTGTTTGTAGTGTCATGAACATTGAACTCCAGGAAGAATCTGGATGTTCTGGAAAATGCAATGCTTCCTACTTTGTGACGTTTCTACAAAACTGACCATTGTCTCTTTCAGCAAGATAATGCATGATATCATAAGGCTGCTGCTGTAACTTCGTAGTTTGTGGACATCAACATAACCAATAATTGACTGGTCTCCACTGAGCTCTGATCTCAACCCTATTGAACATCTGTAGGATGAACTGGACATCGGGCGAGGGAAGGGACGTTTCCCCAGAACAGTCCGATTTTTAAAATAAAAACCTGGTTCTCACAGGATGCCGAAAAAAGCTTGATGGACAAATCCTTTTGAATATCATACACAACATAGAGTTCCATATCTGAAAGTCCTGTTGTGCATAAATTAAAGACTTTTTAGTGTGGAAAACAAGTTTTCAACACCAACCTAAAAAGTCAAAGTTTCGTATTAACAACATATTACTTAGTATTATAATAACGGAATTAACTCACGTAAAATATTCTTTATTAGTAGAATTTTCGTCTGAGTATCACAGGCAGTACAAGGCTAATTAAACAATAACTGATATATTCACAAACTGCCACCTAATCTAAGGTTAAATTTCCTAAATTTATTTTAAAAAAATTAAATTAAATAAATAAATAAAAATTATATATATATATATATTTATACAATAACAAAGGTTAGGAAAGATTTGCTGATTTATAGAGTACTATCAGAGCCTGTGTAGCTCAGTGGATGTGGCGTTTGCACACCACCGCGCTAGGCCGCACGAAGGAAGTCTTGGTTTCGAGTCTAGTCGGCGACTAGAGGAAATTTTTCTAAGCCTTTTTTCGACCGGTTCCCGAGTTAGTCGATCTCTGGCACGGGCAAGCAGGTTTTTCCTCCCGGAAACTCGGGTTTTTCGTCCTGTAAACTCAAGAAAATCGACCGTAGAACCCACATTATTTCAGACATTAAATATATTGTGTTAGGGTTAGAGACCACGAGATGGCGGCACATTTGAGCCGTCTCTCTTCACTGCGTACCGCTTAATTAGTGATAGCCTTGGGCCATCTGTCTCTGATTGGGTACCAGTGGAGATTGAACTGCCCACTCAGTCTCCAAAAGTTAGATAGGGCTAAATGGCCTCGCCTACTCCCGTATATACGGGAATAAAAAGGCGTTAGCTGATTTTTTTTTTTTAATAGAGTACTATCTCCCACAAGGGGGAAAGATGTAGACCATCGGATCTGTTTAGATTAGCTTAGTGAAGTAACTTTTCACATGTTTCTTTGTAAAGCCGTTCCATGAGGAACCGACTTTTGTGAATGACTTTTGTCTTTTTCCAATGAACTCTATGTCTAGTGTTGATGGTGTGCTCTGCAAGTCCAGACTGTTCAGGTTCAGCGTACTGAATACACGATTTGTGTCATTCTAACCGGAGCAGAACTGATCTTCATGTTTGTCCGAAGTATGATAACCCACAATAGCAGGGAATCTGGTAGACACTTGGATAGCTGAGATGTGGGAGCTTGTCCTTTGGAGACATGACGAATGTAGAGTTTTTTTGATGGGTCGAACGGCAACACAAATATTTAGTGGTTTTAACACTTTAGCTATACGTTCACTAACGCCTTGCACATAGGGAATAGGTATACGCGTTGTTTCTTCTGTATTTGAAGAGGATGCTGCAGCACCGACTACTTAAAGCTCTTTTTATGAAGGAATCTTAAAACCATTGGATAAGATGGAGGAATTAATATATTGTAATTCTTTTTGTAATAGTTCTTCTGAAGAACAAAAGGAGTCGGCTCTATGAACCAGTGTGACTGGGATGGTGATGTGAATCAGCACGGATGTACTGGCCTGTATGAGTCTCCTTCCTATAGACCAGTGGTGTTCAACCTTTTTTACTACGCGAGCTACTTTTCTTAAAAAGTTATTCGGCGATCTACTCTCTTATATGTAAGTTATTCGGCGATCTACTCTTTTATATAGATCACGTTCCCCCAACCTGATATCTGATTATGCTCAAATAAACTAAAAAAAAAATACACAACTAAAAACTTTATTTGTGTATTTAAAAATTTATTTATTACTTTTAATTATTTTCATACAGCAAAAAAAAAATATTGGAATAAAATATTTATTTCTCTATTTTGGAAAACCAAAGTTAGAAAAATCAACAGATTACAAACTACAGGAAGCGCTGGTTGATTAAAAAAAAAAAAAAAGTTAATGTGAAATTTGCATTGTTTGGGCCTCGCAATATTTTCATAGTCAAGTTGATATGAAGAAGTGGCCAATCGCAGACAATCATCCAAATTTTCATTTGTAATTTGGTTTTTTAATTGATTTTTTTTATGACAGTCACATTTGAAAAAGCGTATTCTGAGAAGTATGTCGATCCGAAACGACAGAATTTTTCGCACAGTGTCAGTTAATATTGGGAATTTTTCATGTGCATACTTCCAAATGACTTCATTGTTTATTGAGTTTAAATGTAAATTATTCTGAATGTTTATTATCTCAAGTTCTACTTCAGCTTGGTTTATATCAAACATCCCACAAATTTTATTTGAAATTTCTGTGATGCTCAAGTTTTCTTGAAATGGATTATTGATAAAAGATACAATCATTTCAGTTTTATTAAAATCTTTAAATCTTGAATTTATTTCCTCCTCAACTAATTTATTTCACGAATAAATTATTTTAAACCAAGCGAAGCATTTCTTGAATTTGTTCAAAAAATGTTAATAAATATTGGAGATCTCTAAATTCGCGGTCATTTATATTTTTCTTTAATAAAAGTAAGTATAGTTGGAAAGTTTTTATTGAACTTAACATGTCAATTAAATTTTTATCTCTGCCTTGTAACTCTAAATTTAAATCTTAATTTCGTACAGAAATCTACTAAAAATGATAAGTGTAGCAACTATCTTTTATCACTCAATTGTGGATAAATATCCCTTTTCATCAAGAAAATTTTTATATCGTTAATTAATACAAGAAATCTTTCAAAAAACTGACTTCTGCTGAGCCAGCAAAGAGCATTATTGTACAACAGAAGTTCCCTATCATCATCTGCCTGTTATTTAAATAACCGCCGTTGCAGGGCTTTTCCTCGAACAGAATTTACAGTTTTAAATGTAATATCCAAAACATCTTTTGTGTTTAATCTTTTACTGCACAGTAGTACTTGTTGGTGAATAATACAGTGGTACGTTAAAAAATCTGGATATTTGTCATCATTTTTACATAATGAAATGAAGCCTGATTTATTACCTATCATTGCAGGAGCACCATCAGTAGTTATAGACACAAGTTTAAAAAGCGGAAGTTTGTGTTGTTTCACAAATTCATCAAATGCCGAAAAAATGTCTTCTCCCCTAGTCTTTCTCAATAATGGTATAATTTTCAAAAGTTCTTTACTTGAATAATCTTGAAATACCATGCGAATAAATACCATTAACTGAGCAATATCAGTGAAGTCGTTTGATTCATCAAATTGTAATGAAAACGCAACACACTGGTGAATGTTTGACATTAACCTGGCCTGAAAGCTTTTCTCCGGCAATTGGAACTCTTCCTTTCGGCAATTTGAAACCTTGTCTGCGGCCTAGAAGTAGTCTCTCTTTAGCGACGCCTCGAACCGAGAAGCTCCTTTCTGGAGGCTCCTTTCTGGAAACGCCTCTCAAGCAACGTGGATTCGGGCAGTCTCTCTGACGGTGACTATGTGGACCGGGTGGCCTCCTCTCTGACAGCAATTCTGGAACCGGAACCCCTTCTGCTTGCTTCAGTCCCCTTTTTATTAGGCCTCCACTAAGACCTCGCATGAAGTTTGGCAACCCCCAAATAATCGGCACGAGTCTTTCATCTTAAGTTTCAAGTTCGGCACGCCTTTGGTTCTCCTCCGCTGTAAGTTGCCGGCCATCGGAAAGTTGTTTGAACTCTTTCTGACTGACTTCGGAGCCGTTTGCACTTAGAGCCTGCAAGTCTTTCTCATACCATGTCCGCTAGAGGATGCACGGTCTGTAGTGTTTTCAGAGAGCTCCCGAAAGTTAAGTTTAATTTTGAGTGAAAATTAGAATATAGGTTTAAATCATAACGTAATATTGTATAATTTTGGTAGCTTGTTGTGTCTGTGTGAATTCCGTTTTATTTAATTTAGTATTTAACGATGCGTTTCATAGATTAGCATATATACCAATGCGACGTAAGATAATGGCGTCCAAAAATACGACGCCTTTATTACATAAATTGAAAGCCAAACGACTATTTTTCTGGAAGCCTTAATAATAATTAAGGGGATACAAATCCCTTGTTGTTCAACTGCCAGTAAGCAAAACTAAGAGTTTTGAATGACTACCAAATGATCATTTACACTTGAATTCGCCGATAGTTTTTCGGTATATATATATATATATATATATGAAACTCATAGATTCGTACTTCTCGATCTTAGAGTTTTGCTTACTGGCAGTTGAACAACAAGGGATTTGTATCTCCTTAATTATTATACGACGCCTTTGTTCAAAAACTATAATGTGAGAGAGTTTGTCCAATGTGATGTGTGTGTGGGATGTATGCATTCCCGAATGAGGCTGGAGTTTGGATTGAATGTGATAGTGGTGGGAGAATGTGCAGAAAGTGTAAGCAAGGTGAGAAGTTGAAGTATGTGTCAGGATGTGAGACAGTTATGGTTGAAGAAAGCCAGAATGTGAGTGAAAATAGTGGCTTCATAGGGAATTGCGATGTATTACAAGATGCAATGAGAGCGGTGATCAAAGAGAGAGTGAAAGTAACCATACAGAGAGAGAAAATGGTTTAAATGATGAAAAAAATGAGGAATTATTTGTAGGGAGTGAGATCTCTAGGGAGTGAGATCTCCAACTGCCGCTGCGCAGTGATGCACGGTGCGCAGCGGCAGTTGGAGCACCTGAAAAACTTTCCAGAGGGCCTCGGATAACGGAAATAAACAAGTGTTTGAAAAGAAAAATAAGCGTAAGAGTGGGAGAGTATGTGAACTAAAGGAAAGAGTGTTGTATGGTGACTCGTTATTAAGAGGAGGGATAGATGGGAGTTTAACTAAATCATACTTACCGGGTGCGAAATTTAAGGATGTAAGTGAGAGTATTAGAGCGCAAATACAAAGGGTGAAAGAACTGATAGTTGTGGCGGGTACGAATAAATTGAAAGGAGATAAATTTTTTATGAGAGAGGACTTGAAAGTATTATTAAAGGTAGCGAAAGAAAACAGAGTTAGCATGGTGAGTCTGTTGCTGCGGTATGACAGAGAGGAGTTTAGGAAGGCCATAATTGTAAATGACTTTATGCACAGGTTATGCAGACGGTGTGGTGTGGAATTCGTGGACGTGTGCAATGAGTTTGATGGGCGAAAGGATTTATACAAGGTGGATAGCCTGCATTTGAATGGATTTGGTGTGCGGAGACTGGAAAAAGTGTTGCTGAATGAAGTGAAAATGGATGTGCAAAAACCAGGGAAACTAAACTACCAAGGAGTGTGGGAAGTGGATATGTGGACATCAGTGAGACAGTTGAGTGTAAGAATGTATATAATGTACCTGAGCCAGCACTAAGGACAAAAAATGGGAATGGGACATTTAGAATAACGCATCAAGATAGGGGTGGGACAAAGGGACCTCTGCATTTCATGTATACTAATGCCAGGAGTATTAGGAACAAGAAGGAAGAATTTTTGGCTTCGATTGGCTCTTCCTGGCCACAGGTTATTGGCATTAGTGAAACATGGCTGACGGAAGATGATATAGTTAGTGGGATAGAATGTGTAGATTATAGTGTGTTTAGGAGGGATAGAGAGAATACAATTGGGGGGGAGTGTTACTGATGAACTGCAGCCTAGGATAATTGAAGTCGTATTTCAAGATAGTGAAAAGAGCTGATTTGAGGCTATTTGTGAGATTGAGACTGGCAGAACAAAATATACAGTTGGGTGTTGCTATAGACCAGGTGACGGAATAGATGGTGGTGATAGTATGTGCAAACAAATTGATGAAATAAGTGGAAGGAGGGTAATTATTATGGGGGATTTCAACTATGGTAACATTGATTGGAAGGAGGAGACGACACATGAGTAAGGAAATGGATTTTATTCAATTATTAAGGAATAACTATCTGAGACAGCATGTAATTGAAAATGCTAGGGGTGTGAGAGTACTTGACCTGGTAATAGCATCTCAGAATTTGACTGTAACGAATATGACCATATTGCCACCTATTGGTGAGAGTGATCATAAGGTCTTGCCCTGGGAGGTGGCTAAAGGTGTGGAATTTTCGATTATGACAGGGTATATGTGGAATTACCGTGCTGGCAAGTATACCTAAGGAGATTGCTTGGATCAGTGCTATGGCATGTACAACTACAAGGGCTGGATGTCAGTAGAGCATGGGAAGTGGTCAAGGAGCATTTGCAGAAGGTTATGGCTGATTGTATCGCACCCTATACCTAGGATGCGAATAATAAAACAAGTAGAGGTTAAATGGATGAATAACACCATTAAGACTGACAACTGCAAGGGCTAGATGTCAGTAGAGCATGGGAAGTGGTCAAGGAGCATTTGCAGGAGGTTATGGCAGATTGTATACCTAGGGTCCGAATAGAAAAACAAGTAGGGGTTAAATGGATGAATAACACCATTAAGCCTGAGCTGCAAAAAAAAAGAAACAAATGTGGAGGGAATTTAAAGAAAGAGGTGACCTGCAGGCACACGAACGGTATAAAGTGCAGGCCAGAAGGGTATCGAGTGTGGTAAAAAAAGAAAAAGCGGATTATGAAAGGAAACTAGCTCTGCAAGCTAAAGAGAATCTCAAACAGTTCTTTCAACATGCTGCAAGCAAGAAAAAAACTGTACACGGCAAAATGATTTTAAGGAATGACGATGGTAAGGAGGTCACTGAATCAGTTGTTATAGTGGAGTTACTGAGCGAGCACTTTGCAAAAGTATATCATCCAGGTGGCGACATTGAAAAAATGAAGGAACCATTAGTTTATATGGGAATTGTGATGAATGAAATGGAGGTGAATAGTCTATTACAGAATCTTCATGTGAATACCTCTGTGGGATTGGATGGTATACCGGCACGGGTCTTGCGTGAAGCAGCTAAAGAATTATCAGTGCCTTTGACCATGTTGTTTAATCTGAGTCTCGGGTCTGGTTTAGTCCCGAAAGTGTGGGCAGAGGTGAAAATAGTTCCACTGCATAAAGGAGGATCCAAGACTACGGTTGTAAATTACGGACCGATCAGCATATCAGGAGTCGTTGTCAAGGTCTTGGAGAAAGTAGTGAAGGGAAAAATACAGGAATGGATTGATGAAAATGAGATATTGTACAGGGGACAGCATGGCTTTGTGAAGGGTAGATGATGCCTCAGTAACTTTCTCAAGTTTTATAACACGGTGACGGCTGAACTGGATAAGGGAAATGGGTTTACAGTGATACTGCTGGACCTGGCAAAGGCGTTTGACAGGATACCACATGGAATTCTAATCTGTAAACTACAGCATATGAGAATGGATATAGGGTTGGTTAGATGGATAGGTGGGTGGTTGAGGGAGAGATATCAAAGAGTAGTTTATTCAGGAGTTGATCCAAAAGGCGGCCTGTGACTAGTGGTGTGCTGCAGGGTTCTGTTCTTGGACCACTGCTGTTTAATTTGTTCATTAACGATATAGGGAAGGATCTAAGAGGAACAGTTCATTTGTTCGCTGATGATGCAAAGTTGGGTAGAGTAAAAGTGAATGCAGAAGATGTCAAAATCTTGCAGGACGACTTGGATAGATTGGACTTCTGGGATAAGGAGAATGGATGTCAATTTAATGTGACAAAATGTAAGGTCATGCATTTTAGGGTGAAAAGATTAGTAGCATTATACCACATTGGTGGAACTGTACTCCAGGAGATTGATGAGGTCAGGGACTTGGGAGTGTTGGTGGATTGGGAGATGAAGTTCAGGGGGAACATTGCAAAAGTAGCTAAATCAGCTCATCAACTCACTTGGATGTTGAAAAATATCTTGACGAGCAGAGATAAGCAAGTTATTGTACCTCTGTACCGAGCCTTAATATGACCTCATCTCGACTACTGTGCCCAGATTTGGTCACCTAGGTTCCTTCTAGATGGAGAGGAGGTGGAGAGGATCCAGAGGCGAGTGACTAAGATGATAGCGGGTCTATGGAATGAACCATATGAGAACAGATTGAAGATTTGTGGGTTGCAGAAATTAGTTGATAGGCAGAAAAGGGGGGGGGGATATGATTGAGACATTCAAATTGCTAAAGGGTTTCTATAGGATTAAATCAGAGGATATTTTTGAGATCAGGACTGGTGGTGGGAGAACTAGAGGACACGTATGGAAGCTGGGCAAGAGTAGTTAGCAGGGGTGTTAGAGCCGGGTTCTTTACTTTTAGAGTGATAAATGAGTGGAATAAGCTGCCAGAGTCTGTTGTGGGTGATAGGACGGTGAGCGAGTTCAAGGCAAGGTATGATAGATACTGTGAGAATGTCGTATAGTTGTGAGGACATGATGTTTAGGGCCTCCCTCGATGAGTCTAAGGCCTCCCTGGAGTCGCCGGTAATAATAATAATACATACATACAAGTTTCAATAACAATCTTTCTAATGCCGCCATGTACAGCTTCGGACAAAAACATTGCCTTTGTTTTTAACACTGTAACATATTCTTATTAAAGCAGTATATGTAGTTAGCTTCAAAAGAGTTCACCTTTCAAAATTTTCAGAATTCAAAAGAGTTCTTCGTCCAGTTCACTCTACAATTTACAAAAACATCTAATACAAACTATACCGAGACAAACAAAGTTTATTTTTTTACAATATTCACATGGGACTTAACCTAAGTAAAAAAATCGATGTAATATGCTTTGGAATATTTAATATTTAAGCTACAATCGAGTTTTTACACCTTACTTAGAATCGTATTCGCTCGGCTCGCTGTTTGACTTCCACTGATCCAAATTAATTCATTTACCCGGACTTATCTTATAAAAAAATTACTGATTTGACAATTTTAACGAAAAATAAATAAACAATAGCAGTACACTTAAAGCGAATTAAAAATAATACAAAATAATGATAAATAAAATATTATGTTTTCAGTTTTAATTAAATTTGTAAGTAAGGAGGAATACACAAGAGATCGACCAAAAATCGCTCCGCGATCGACGGGTTGAACACCTCTGCTATAGACTGTGAATTGAAGGTTACCATCTGGTTGGCGAAGAATTAAGAGGTCTAGAAAGGCTAACTGGTTATTTACTTCTACTTCTAGGGTGAACTAGATCCTTGGATGTGTGCATCTATTTTTGAGAGAAACTGTTGTAATTCTTCCGAAGTGTCCTTCCATATGTCAAAAATGTCGTCCTCATATTTCAATCAAAGGTTAGGTCTTGGTGAAATGTTGTCAAAAATATAAAAAAAATTTTTCGGACAAACAGGAAGGTCTGCTCTGATCTGGTTAGAAGACCACAATCGTATATTCAGTACATTGAACCTGAACAGTCTTCATCTTTGGAGGAAATGCATTTATTTTTGACAAAAACTGTTGTAATTCTTCCGAAGTGCCCTTCCATATTGCAAAAATGTCGTCCATATATCTGAAACAAAGGTTAGGGCCAGGTGAAATGTTGTGAAAAATACAAAAATACCCACACCTAACCTTTGGTTCTGATATTTGGACAATATTTTTGCCATATTACTCAAGACTGCATGGAGGACTCAAATATGAAAGGGCACTTCGGAAGAATTAAAACAGTTTCTCTCAAAAATAAATGCACTTCATCCAAGGATCCAGTTCACCCTAGAAGTAGAAGTAAATAAGTAGTTAGCCTTTCTAGACCTCTTAATTTTCCGCCAACCAAACGGTAACATACAATTCACAGTCTATAGGAAGGAAACTCATAGGCCAGTACATCCATGCTGAATCACATCACCATCCCAGTCATAAGGCAGATACTATATAAACATTGGTTCATAGAGCCCACTGCTTTTGTTCTTTAGAACTATTACAAATAGAATTACAATATATTAATTCCTCCTCCTTTTCCAATGGTTATAAGAATTCCTTCATAAAAAGAGCTTTCTGTACTTATGCTTCAGCATCCTCTTCAAATTCAGAAGAAACAACGCATATACCTATCCCCTATGTTCAATGCGTTAGCGAACGCAAAAAGCTAAAGTGTTAAAACCACTAAATATTTGTGTTGCCTTTCGACCCACAGAAAAAAATCTCTACATTCCTCACGTCTCCAAAGGACAAGCTCCCACATCTCAGCTAACCTAGGCAATCGCCTAGGCGCGCTAAGACTTCCGGGCGCGAAGTTTTGCTACATAGTTCTGGGAAAAATGACAATCTTCGAAAAAAAATGAGTAAAACCTTGATTATTAATAAAAAACTGAAATAAGTCAAGCTGTCCTTATGCTCGCTGATGATCTTACATTATTTTCGCCTTTCTCTATTTCTTCCACTCCCCTACTCTTTGTATACTTAACCTCATGTGCAGAGATATTCCCTCCTTTTGGCATCTGTTCCAAGATGAGCAGAGTGTTCCGCGGTAGCCTTCAAACTAACAATCAGTGGTCGCGACTAACCGACTGTTCTCACTTCTTATCTTCATTCCCTATAGACTTAATTCTGTTGATTTTTAGATTAAGCCCTGTTTTTGCAAGCTGCCTGAGAAATTGAGGATTAGGCCATTCATTTTCTCACAGAATCGTCTTGTTAATTCAGATCAGTTTATTCTAAAGCAGTATTAGAATGCCATGGGAATTTTCATAGAATTGCAGTGAACAGGGATTCTGATTGGTAGTATTCGTGAAATAAGACCTCTGATTGGTCTTTCTTTTTGCTCCCTTTACTTGTCATCATGCCCACTCCAGCATTCTTTTACTGATTTCAGATTAGTTCGGTCAAGCTCTTTCGTAAGTGACAGTTGAGTCCGATGGCTAATAGTTTTGGTAATTGTGTATCTAACATTCTTACAGCGGTTGAAGAACGTTTGAAATAAAATTTGTAATGATATTATTTTCATAAATATCCACATGTGTAGGTGTATGTGTGCTTGTGTGAGTATGACAATATTTATATAGAGAGAGACAATATATAGGGCGCCTAAAGTTTCTTTGCCGAGGGGCTTCGATACTCTCGGACCGGCCCTGTGTCTACCAGATTTCCTGCTATTGTGGGTTATCATATTTCGGACAAACATGAAGATCTGCTCTGATCCGGTTAGAAGAACACAAGTCGTATATTTAGTAACTTGAACCTGAACAGTCTGGACTTGCAGAGCACACCATCAACACTAGACATAGAGTTCATTGGAAAATAACAAAAGCCATTCACAAAAGTCGGTTCCTCATGGAATGGCTTTACAAAGAAAAGTGTGAAACGTTACTTCACTACCCTAACTCAAACAGATCAGATGGTCTACACCTTTCCACATTGTGGGAAAATAGTACTCTATACTTTACCGACATCTTTCCACATTGTGGGCGATATAATCAGCAAATCTTTCCTAACTTTTGTAATTGTATACATATATATATATATATATACAGTATATATATATATAAATTTTTATTACATACATACATACATACATACTTAAGGCCCACCTTTCCTATTTGGGTTGTGCGGACAACAGCTGCAAGAGGAACTTCCAATGGTCACGACCCTGTGCCACCAAGCTCAGGCGTTCTGGTGGGATTCCCAAACGTGTCCACCCAAGGTTTTGGATATAATCTATCCAGCAAGTCCTTGGCCTTCCACGTGGCCTCCCACCCTCTGGATTGCAAAAGAGGGCCTGCTGAGGGAGTTTCCCTTGTGGCTTTCTGACCAGGTGCCTGTACCAACGTAACTGTCATCTCTCAACACGGAGAAGCAACGGTTGAGTATTGAGGGTTTCCCGAATTGCAGAGCTTCTGACTCTGTCGAGTCTTGTTAGCCCCGCAACCCCTCGAAGGAACCTCATTTCGGCCGCTTGGATTCGTGTCCGCATTCTTTCGGTCATTACCCAACTCTCATGACCATAGGTGAGGGTGGGGACACAGGCTGCATTGAAGACAGCCAGTTTTGCCTTCTGGCTTAACTTCCGCTTCAATACTACCGAACGGCCAAGCTCCTGCAATATTAAGCTTGCTAAGCCAATTCGAGTATCTAGTTCTACGTCCCATTTTCCATCATTCGTGAATATGGACCCAAGGTATTTAAACTTCTCCACCTGCCTCAATGGGACTCCACTTACATTTAGAGTGCACTGGGACGGCTGTCTTGAGACCACAAATGTTTCAGTTTTGGCCACACTGATCTTCATTCCGGCGTCTGCACAAACAGCTACAAACCTATCCAGGGTCCGCTGGAGGTCATCTGTGGAAGAACTAAGCAGAACTAGGTCATCTGCAAAAAGCAGACGTCCAATGCTACATCTTCCAATTCTGACACACTCACTGCCTCGGCTGTGCCTATCAATCCAGTCCATAAATATTATGAAAAGGAGGGGTGACAGAACACACCCTTGACTGAGGCCAAAGGAGACTGTGAAAGGTTCCGATTTTGTGCTGTTTACCCTGACACAAAACTCTGGGCATTCATACAGGGACTTGATGGCAGCTAATAGTTGGCCATCCACTCCATACTCCTGTACTACTTTCCAAAGCTTATCCCGAGGAACCCGGTCATATGCCTTCTCCAAGTCCACAAAACATGTGTAGACATTCTTGGCATATTCCCAAGATTTCTCAAAGACTTGCCTTAAAGTGAAGATTTGGTCAGTTATGCTACTACCAGGACGAAAGCCACATTGTTCTTCCTGGAACTTTGACTCAACTATGCTTCTGCACCGTCTTTCCAAGCACTTAGCATACACTTTCCCAGGCAGGCTGAGCAGAGAGATGCCATGATAGTTACTGCAATCCTTCTGGTCTCCCTTCTTAAAGACTGGTATTATTATTTCTGTCTGCCATTGCTTTGGTACTCTCCCAGATATCCAAGCAGCCTGACACACTCGAGTCACCCTGAGAACACCGTCTCGATTTAAGGCTTTTAGCATTTCGGGCCGAATTTCATCATCGCCAGCAGCCTTGCCCGATTTTAGCGATTTTATTGTTAAATGGACCTCTTCTGCTGTGAGACTAGTAATAGCCTGATCTGCACCTCTTGGATGTCCACAACTGCTGGGCCACCCGGGTTAAGAAGGCTCTCAAAGTATTCCCTCCATCTGTGGAGGATATCCTTCTCGGTTGTTAAAAGTGCACCATCAGAAGCCTTAATTGCCCTTGCTGTGCACGATTTTCTCTCTCGAAGGAGGCAGATGGTCTGCCAGAATACTTTGTTTGCATTTGCATAGGATGAGTCTAATATTTCTCCAAAGGATTCCCAAGCCTTCTGCTTTGCTGTCTTTACTGCCTTAGAAGCATCTTTTCGTGCCTCAGCATACCGCAAACGCATCTCAGGTAACCTGACCCTAAGCCATGTTAGGTAGAACTCCTTTTTTGCCCGGACAGTTTTTTGGACTTCTTGGTTCCACCGAGGTGTCCTTTTCTCACTGCCCGTTGCCACTCCAGCCGCTTTCTGTGACAGCATGAGAGTGCAGAGGCAGTGACAGCTGTTCTGAACAGCTTCCATTCCTCCTCAACATCTGCAGTATGCTTGGGAATCTCTTTGAACCTGGAGGAAATGTCATCTGCAAGATTCTTCCTCACAGCCTCATTTTCCAATGTCTCTCATTTCACGCGGTATAGCTGCTTAGGCCTACCAGCGTTGATGGTGGCATCTGGTTTCTGAAGCCTTGGAGTGCACACAACAAGGTGGTGGTCAGTTGACAGTTCTGCTCCTCTTCTCACACGAACGTCCAACACTGAGGAAAATAGGTCTGCTGAGACTATAAAGAAGTCAATCAGAGACCTTTGTTCTAGTGTATCCCTGTAGCAGGTATACTTATGGACTTCTCGGTGCTGGAAGAAGGTATTCATTATGAACAAGCTGTTAGTACAGCAGAAGTCCAATAATTTCAACCCATTCGCGTTAAGGTCAGGGGCACCGTTCCTCCCAACCACACCCCCTCCATGTCTGGTCATCTGTTCCAACATGTGCATTGAAGTCACCCATTAGCAGGACTGATTCCATATCTGCCACCCTGTCAAAAGCATCATCCACTTCCTCTAAGAAGGCAGAGTATTCTGACTCCACATTAGGTGCATAGGCTTGCACCACAGCCAAATCATGGTTTTTCATCTGAAGCCTTAACACACATACCCGTCCCCCCAATGGGATCCACTCAGCAACACAGTCTGACAGCTGGGGGCTTGTGAGTATCCCCACACCCGCCTGAGCAGACATTGTCGGGCTCACACCAGAGTAGTAGAGCTTCCACCCCTTATCCAGGTCGACAGTTCCAGAGCCTCTCCTCTTGGTCGAAGAAAGCTCGACTAATTCTAGCCAGTAGCGCTTGGCTTTCTCGACTAGTTCCAACTCCTTCCCTGTCAGAGAGAAGATGTTCCAGTTGCCTAAAGCCATAGCCTGGTGCCGTTGTCGTTTTCATTTCCGTCCTTTTGCAGAACCATTTATTTGCGCTGCCCCTAAACACCTCCCCAAACGGGTAGCGGGCCCATTGATGAAGTTTCCTCTAGCAGAGTGCTGAGGAGTGGTGTCTAAGGGAGACTGTAACATATTTTTCGAACGGGTCCCTCTGCCTAAAACCCGAACGCGTTCCTTGATAACCCACTCGACGGACGATGCGCTATCAACATTTTTTGATGGTCTGATCATGTTACAGTGTTTGATAATGTCCTGTTATCAACAGGACATTATCAAACTAGGAAAGATTCCCCTCGAATACTCTAATAGCATTCGGGGGAAGGAGCAAGAAGAGAAGAAAGAAAGAATCTGCATCTGGCCAGCCCATCTCCACTTAGCCTGTTTATTGTATTTTACAATATCCATCACACCTGTTTGAGATCTTATCCAGGTATCTCTTAATGTTATTTTTAGCATACTTCTCTCCATGCGATGTGTTGTTCTTAGCTTTTTGTTTACGGCTTCAGTTAAAGTCCATGTTTCTCCTCCGTATGTTAGGACAGGAAGTATGCGCTGGTCGAAAGCTTTCCTTTTTAGACTCATAGGGATGTCACTTTTGAATGTGTCTCTCATTTTCCCATAAACCATCCATCCAAGGTGAATTCTTCGTTCAATCTCTTTTCTTTGGCTATCCTCAAAGGGTAAAAATTGCCCAAATATACATATGAAGTAAATTATTCTATTTCATGGTTTTCAACTTTGACAGTTCTATGGTTTATGTGTTGATTCATCATTATATATCAGTTATTGTTTAATTAGCCTTTGTACTTGTAATTATGATGCCTGTGGTACTCAGGCGAAAATTCTACTAATAAAGAATATTTTACGTGAATTAATTCCGTTATTATAATAGTAAGTAAGGATAAATATCTGTTATTGTGTTGCAGCCAAATAATTTGATAAATATTTGTTAGTCTTTCTCCACTACACTAAACTATTATCTAGATTCTCTGCTGATTTTTCAATATCTTTATACTTTATTTTTATACTTTTAATGCCTTACAAGAGGACTTGAATAGATCGCATGAATGGGCAGGTAAGTGGAACTATCAGTTCAGTGTTGCCAAGTGTAAGGTTTTGAGATTTGGTAAGCAACGATGGGATGCAAAGTATACACTTGGTGGGAAAACTTTAACAGAAGTAGAGGAGATGAGAGATCTAGGTGTAATGGTGGACAAGACCTGAAATTCAGGGGCCACATTGCACAAGTTGTGAAGACATCACATCGAATAATGACAATGATGCGAAGAACCCTGACATGCAGAAATACTCCATATAAGGCCTTCACCAGGCCTCATATGAATTATTTTGCACAGATTTGGTCGCCGGGTTTTCAAGGTGACAGGGATATGTTGGAAAGGGTACAGAGAAGATTCACAAGGTAGTCAGTGGTCTTTAGAATGTGGAGTACGAGGACAGATTTAGGGAATGTAAGTTGCAGAGCCTCGTGAATAGGAGGAAGAGGGGAGGATATGATTGAGACATAAACTGGTCAGGGGTTGTGATCAGGTAGATATGAAAGAGATTTTTCATAGAATTGGAGAGGGAAGTAGAACAAGAGGCCATTGCTGGAAACTGTATAAGGAGAGTGTGAGTGAGAAGCAGGTTCTTTGCATGGAGGGTGTTTGGTGAGTGGAATGCATTGCCTGAGTGAGTTGTGGATGTGGACACAGGGCCGCATGTATACTTCTGGAGGACCGAGGCGCAACATCATTAGCAGGCCCTCAAAAATAAGCATTTTTTTAGTTTATTGAAAATAAAAGTCAACATTTCCATAATAACTAATTTTAATAACACAGTACAACATTGGTATACATATATTTGCATTTTAAAAAAGTATAAAAATAAATCAGTTCAAATTTAAATACAAAATTTAAAAACTAAAAGTTTTTTTTTCTGGCTTAGGTTTTAGCAAATATATCTATAATGTCATCATAATTGATTGAGTCCATTACATCTGATTCGATGCATAATAACGACAGGTCACTTGTTTTATTTTGGTGCAAGTTGCTTCTTAAATAATTTTTTTATTCGTTTCAACACAGAAAATGAGCGTTCAGTATTGCATTTCAAATAGGCATCGTCAAAAATATATTTAAAATTGTTTCTACGTTCAAAAAAGTAGACCTTAACCCATCATTTATAAATTTGTACATATTTTTAATTGAAGAATTTTCTTCCTTTGTCATTATTAAAAACTGCTTAACTTCATCAGTAAATTTTTCTGGATCAATATCAGTCCCATAAGTTTGTAAAATTTTATCAATACTAGTCTTGTACTTGTCTTGATCTATACCTTTCTTCAAAAAATGTCAAACATATCTAATATGTTGAAATAGCTTTTTGTTTTTTCATTAATTTCCAAAATTAGCTTATCGCAAATGACCGTAAAAGTGTTCACAGTGAAATTTTCTTTCTCATGTAATATAATCCCATTGTTAGATTGTGAAACTTCGTCACTCATTTTTTTTCGTTTTTTTAACTCTTTCATTTTCATCTTTAAATTTTGTCTCATCTGTTAATAAATTCGCTTCTTCATTTACAGCAGCAAAACTATTTCTTATATCTAAAATAAAACCAGCTAAAGAGTGTAACAAATTATTAGCAAAAAACAAATCCATATCAAGATCTTGCAGAGATTTACTAGTAGCATTTATTCGTTGTAAAATTTTGTCCCACATAACTATTAAAATTGCTGTTTCTAGTTTGTCAAAATGTTCAGCCAATGATGAGCTCTCTAATTTAGAAATAGGTTTTTCATGAGGAGAAATGGATAGTTCAAGTAATGCGTCTTTAATTTGTTTATATCCACGTTTCAAAGCCAATATAGCGTCAGCTCTTGCGGACCACCTCGTTTCACTTAGTCTTTTAACAGTTAAAGATTTTTTTTCTAAATGTTTCAGGAGTATGCCCCATCTTCTTGTTGAAGATGAAAGTAATTATATACATTTTGAATAAAACAAAAATATTGCACTGCTTCCGGACAAGATTTCGCGCATAGTTGCCAATTAAATTTAAGGAATGACTAGAGCACGGTATATAATGTGCAGAGGGATTACGTTTTTTCAGCCTAGATACCATTCATATTTGCAGCGTTATCATAGCTTTGTTCTCTGCACATTTTTATATCCAAAAATAATTCTTCTAATTTTTTTAAAACTACCTCTTCTAAATATAAGGAATTATGTATGTGTAATTCTGATGAACCCGATAAATGTTTCTCTAATGTCAGAATTTGGGCAACATACCTAAATATCATAGCTAGTTGGTCATTATTATGGACAATGTCTGGCGTTGAATCGAGTATTATTGCAAAATAAGCAGCTTCCTTAATTTCTGATATTAATATTTCTCTTGTTTTTTTAGCTATTAACGTTATGAATTCATCACAAGTGTGGTAAGAAAGATAATTTGATCTGCCAGAACCACAGTTGGCATACATTTTCATGTGATGTTTTAAAAAATCATCAAATTCACTTAAATAATGTAAACACGATAAATAATTTCCGCAAGAATCAGAAAAAATATCATTTGTATTTCCTCTAAATGCTAGCCCTAGTTTACTCAGTAACTTAATGGTAGCTATTATTCTTTTTAAAACCTCTCTCTCCAATAATTTTCTTTAGATTGTATTTGTTTGATCAATTCAGAATCAATTCGACTATTTACAGAACTTGATTTTCTTTTGCGATATGTGTACATCGTTCGTATATGCTCAGTAGAATGCTCGTGATCACATAGGGTTTGTGTTACATTTCCCCAGTCACCCTTCATTAAGCTATTATGTGACTTAGAAAACAATTTACAAACAAAGCAGTAAATTGCTTTGTTGGTTTCTGAAAAAATTAGCCACTCTCGTTTCTCCTTTGTTCCATTCGTCTTTTTACAGTAAAAATGTGACATATTTACATTTCTGACATATATTCTATTGCATTCTGTGTATTCGTTTTTTTAAATTTTCGATTTTACCAACATTCTGGGGCATATTTATTAAAATATGCTCGATAAACTGTTCATTAACAGTAAGTGGCCACACTGCTATATCGGTAGGATAAGAGATAGCTTGCTTGCTGGTAAGTACAGACTCCGATTGAAAATTTTTCTTCGGAATCCTCTTGATTTGTTTCATTTACTTCTTTCACTCCTATGTTTTCCACATCATTTTGATGTTCTTTATTTATCATCTCCTCCTGATAATGATACCAATGTTTCATTTTCATTCCAAGAACTGTGAAGTACAAAGTTCTACGAAATTCTTCAAAAATCTTCGAAAATTCATGGGCTCACCAAAAATGCCTGGACGACTGCCTCCTTTTTCTGTCGCCTCCACTAACTCGAATTGCCGCCAACTGTCAACCAGGATTCCTCTCTGGCCTGGAAGCTTTTCTCCGGCGATTGGAACATTTCCTTTCGTCAACTCGAAGCCTTCTCTTAAGACTGGAACCGGGAAGCCCCTCTCTGGCAATGTCTGGAAACGGGAAGCCCTCTCTATCTAGCGACTTCTGGATCCGGGAAGTCCTATATGCTTGGCTCTCTCCCCTTTTATTATGCCTTCTCTGAGACCTCGCACGAAGTTTGTAACCCCCGAAGAATTCGGCATGATTCTTTCATCTTAAGTTTCAAGTTCGGTTTGCTTTTTTTTCTCTTCTGGCCTTCTTTTGTAAGTTGCAGACCATCGGAAAGTAGTTTGAACCTTTCAGACTGACTTCGGAGGTGTTTACATGCAGAGCTTGTAAGCCTTTCTCATACACACAAAATTTAATAAACAACCTTTCTAATGCCGCCATTTAGATCTATTACATACAGATCCGGCTAAAAACATTGCCTTTGTTTTTAACACTCTAACATATTCTTATTAAAGTATATACAGTTAATTTCCAAAGGGCTATTTACAAAAAATATCTAATACAAAAAAATGCGTTTGATCTGGCAATTGTGAACTCGTTTTTCTTCAAGAGGGAAGAACATTTGATAACATTTAGAAGTGGTAACAACAGCTCACAAATTGACTACATTTTGACTAGAAGAAAACATCTTAAGGTTGTGACAAATTGTAAAGTAATTCCAACAGATCAAATAGCACAACAACACCGACTGCTGTGCGCAGACTTTAAAATAAAATCGAAGATAAGAACTTCTGGTTGCCATGGGATGAAGACAATTAAGTGGTTTCGCTTAAAAGAGGAGAGTGTGAGGAATCGTTTTAGGGAGAGAGTGTTAGAGAGGATTTCGGATGGACTGGAAAGTGTACAAGATTGGTGGAAACATAATTCAAAAGTAATCCTGAACTGTGCAATCGAGGTGCTTGGTGAGACATCTGGAAAGATTAGAGAGCAGAAGGAGGGTTGGTGGTGGAATAATGATGTACAAGTGGCAGTGACAGCTAAGAGGAAGGCAAAGCAGAAGTGGGATGAGTCAAGAGTGGAAGAGGACAGAGAGGTGTACAAAGAGAGAAAGCAAGAAGCCAAGAGAGTTGTGGCACAGGCAAAGGCCATGGCATATCGAGATCTGTATGATCAATTAGAAACAAAGGAAGGACAGAGAAAAATTTACCAACTAGCGAAATGTAGAAATAAAGCAGCTAAGGACATATTACATGTGAGGCAGATCAAAGATGCTGAAGGAAGAGTATTATGGAGGGATGTGGACATAAGAAACAGATGGAAAATATACTTTGAGGGACTTTTGAATGAGGAAATGCAAGGACTCACAGAGGAGATAGGCAGCCTTCTGAGGGGGATAGTGCAGAACATCAGTAGAATGGAAGTGATGGAGGTCATGAAGAGGATGAGGAATGGAAAAGCGGTGGGCCACGACAGAATTCCAGTGGAGGCATGGAAGGCACTGGGGGAAGAGGGAATTGACCTGCTGTGGGACCTGTTCATGAAAGTTTGCCAACAGGAAAATATACCCGAGGAATGGATGGAGAGTACTCTTGTTCCCATCTACAAAGGTAAAGGGGATGCACAAGACTGTAAAAATTACAGAGGAATAAAGTTGATGTCCCACACATTGAAGATCTTAAAAAGGGTTCTTGATGGTAGAGTGAGGGAGGAGGTGGAGATTGCAAAGGAACAATTTGGCTTCATGCCTGGTAGATCAACAACAGATGCTATCCTTGGGTTATGACAGATGATGGAAAAATATCGAGAGAAACAAAGGGAGCTACATCTGGTATTTATTGATCTGGAGAAACCATACGATAGAGTGCCAAGGCAAGAAGTCTGGAGGTGTCTGAGGGAGAAGAAGGTGCCGGAGAAATATGTCAGGTTGGTGCGGGAAATGTACAGAAATGTGAAGACAAGTGTTCGGACCTGTTTGGGACAGACAGAAAGTTTTCAAGTAACAGTTAGCTTGCATCAAGGGTCAACATTAAGTCCGTTTCTGTTTAATATTGTGATGGAGGTAGTAACAGAGGAGGTGAGAGAAGATGCACCTTGGACAATGTTGTATGCGGATGACATCTTGCTGTGTGTAGATTCAAGAGAAGAAGCGGAAACTAAACTGGAAAGATGGAGAAAAGTACTGGAAGAGAGAGGTATGAGAGTGAGCAGAAGTAACACAGAGTATATGTGTTGCGCAGTGGGCGGTGATCAGGAGACAGATCTGGAGCTGGAAGGAAATGTCATCAGGAAGGTGAGAGACTTTAGATACTTAGGTTCAACAGTGGAAGAAGATGGAGGAGCTGAGAAGGAAGTGGGATGCAGGATACAAGCGGGTTGGAGGAACTGGAGGGAGATGGCTGGAGTGTTATGCGATAAGAGGGTGCCGATCAATCTGAAAGGCAAAATTTATAGGACAGTAGTGAGGCCAGCTATGACATATGCTATAGAAACTGTGGCCCTGAGGAAAAATAACATCAGCAGGATGGAAGTAGCAGAGATGAGAATGCTTAGGTGGATGTACGGTGTGACCAGAAAGGATCATCTGAGAAATGACTATGTCAGGGGAACAGTGAAAGTTACGAACTTAGGAGCGAAAATACAGGAGGCAAGGTTGAGATGGTTTGGTCATGTGATGAGGAGGGAGGACGAATATGTGGGAAGAAGGGTCATGCAGATTGATGTGCAAGGAAGGCGGAAGCGTCGGCGGCCAAAGAAGAGATGGAGGGAGCTGGTAGAAAAGGACTTGAAGATGAAGAACTTGGATGTGGTGACAGCCCAAGACAGGAAGGTGTGGAGGAGACTCATAACAAACAGTGACCCCACTTAAGTGGGAGAAGCTATAGAAGAAGAAGATTAATCTACAAGTCTTAATAATGGAATTTGAGACTTAACGTTTTAAACTTGTCTAAGGCATTTATGAGAAATACAATTGGGGGGGTAGGCTCTTACATCCACAAAGTGTTCACTCTTGAAAAATACAACTTTCTGACATGGGATTGCTACACTATTCAAGATGGATCTTACCTTAGGTTTCAGCCTGTTTGTGATAAGAACTAACAGTACAAAATAGCTGTCAGGCCAGTGAAACCTTAATCAAAAGCACTAATAAAAGGCAAATATAAGCTCTAGGGTAATTCATGTCTTTTAAGGACTACAATACTAAGGAAACTGGTGCTGAAGATTGTATTCTCTTGAGCTTTGTTATTAAGGCTGTGGGAAATATCACCATGGAGGTGTGGAGGAGACTCATAACAAACAGTGACCCCACTTAAGTGGGAGAAGCCATAGAAGAAGAAGATTAATCTACAAGTCTTAATAATGGAATTTGAGACTTAACGTTTTAAACTTGTCTAAGGCACTTATGAGAAATACAATGGGGGGGGGGGGTAGGCTCTTACATCCACAAAGTGTTCACTCTTGAAAAATACAACTTTCTGACATGGGATTGCTACACTATTCAAGATGGATCTTACCTTAGGTTTCAGCCTGTTTGTGATAAGAACTAACAGTACAAAATAGCTGTCAGGCCAGTGAAACCTTAATCAAAAGCACTAATAAAAGGCAAATATAAGCTCTAGGGTAATTCATGTCTTTTAAGGACTACAAAACTAAGGAAACTGGTGCTGAAGATTGTATTCTCTTGAGCTTTGTTATTAAGGCTGTGGGAAATATCACCATGGAGGTGTGGAGGAGACTCATAACAAACAGTGACCCCACTTAAGTGGGAGAAGCTGTAGAAGAAGAAGAAGAAGATCCAAGACAAAAAATACAGAGACAAACAAGGCTATTTTTTACAACATTTTTATGGGACTTGACCTAAGTAAAAAATCGATGTAATGTGCTTTGGAATATTTAAGCTACAATCGAGTTTTTACAATATTGATAAGAACAATAGTCTAAAAGTCCAGGTAGTCCAGCGAAAAAAACATCTTTGACAAAATGAAACTACTTTATTTATTTAAAAACACAAAAATACAAATTTATTAAGTATATCTTTATGGAGTTCATAATTAAAAGGACTCTAATAGTAATAATAATAGATTTCTACAGATGCGTCTCATCTTGTTTTGGTATTATCAAAATTATCAAGTCATTCTGAAGCATTATGAATTTTGCTATTTTATTATTATGCTGCTAATATTTCTTCAAATGCGGCACTTTTTACATCAAAACTGGCTAAGTTATGTTGAATGTATCTGTTCACAAATATACTCAAAATCCCTTTGACCTAATAAAAAGGCAGACTGCTGATGAAACTTTATGAGCATTCTATCTGTTAAAATGCAATTACCCCCGCAGTTAACATATTATTGTAGTTATGTGCACTGTATTTCTTGGATTGACCCTTTTTTGCTACACAATTTACTTATTGTGTCTCTTCCCAAATAAAAACGAATTTCACATGTTCGAAAATAAATAATCAAAATGTTTGTATTGGAAATATTATGTCAAATATTTATATTTTTTAAATAACATTTATCGAAATTTTGCTTCCTTTCCTTGTAAAATAAGATTATATAGGTCGCACATTTCAATTTTAGGAACGATTTTTTTTTTATGAACAACAAATGGTGTTAAACTGCATTACTCCGGGTTTCCGATTGTGAGTCTTTTTAATTTATATCTAATGGTATTTTATCGGAGATTCTATGCCTTTATCTTTTGCTTAAAACTGCAACAGTACAATTACTTTGAAAAAATAACGAATTCAAACAAAAATAAAGTGCACACATGTTATCTAGCAGTGTGTGTGTGTGTGTGTGTGTGTGTGTGTGTGTGTGTTTTGGGAAGAGGGAGTTAGCCATTAAAGGCGAATTAATTCTGTTATGAAAATTTTGGAAATAAAATTTCATTTTGACCTACACATGCTTCAAAAGAAAATATCGCTACTTCAAAACTGCCGCATAATATTGAAATTAGCCGAAAATATGTACATAACAGTTGACTTCATAACTGCCGTTTATTTTGATTTGTAGTCAGTGATTAGGGTGGAAACCAAGAAAGTTGAAATGCAAAAACCTACAGATTATGTTATAAAAATTATGCATTACATGATATGATTCAAGATTTGCGTATGATAACTAACCTTCGAACTAAGATTATGAATAAAATAGGAAACTTAATTTGGAACAGATGGAGGTTGTATTAATTTTTAGATTCGGATTTTCATGAATTTATAAAATAATTGTTTGACAAAAATAATTGTCTTCAATCAAGTTCTTGGAGAATTTTAAAATGTATTGGCGATTAAAATAATTAGCAAAAAAATTGATAGTGACATTGATCTTCCAAAGTGATACAATATGAAGTGAAGAAAGTATGAAAGGATTTCTTATTTTACGCTGGCATTAAAAACTATAATTATACGATAAAAACAAGTAGCAAAATGAATATGACTCATAGGTATTTAGTCTGATATAACTTAGATTCTGGTTCCCGAGCAAACGGCAAGCAACTGCGTTTCTTGCTGTAAGCCACAGAATGTAGCTACTACGTATGCCAGGTAATCTAGTTAAGTGTTCTTTTCAGCGTGAAGGATTATCGCACCTTCTAATGGACATGACTGTCAAGCTACACTTCTTATCCATGTTCTTTCAGCAGGTGGACAGAATATTATCCAGGTTTGCTAGACGTGTATATACGTCCAGCAAAGAAACGGTATGTTTACATACATGAATTTTATGGAATACAGAGTTCCAGTTAGTTTTATATTCTAAGGAAAGAACAATGTATTTCAAATGGAAGCGGGAAGCCTCACAAATTTTTCAGCGGCCTCTAGTTTTTATATTATGTATTTAATATTTAAAAATAAGTATTTTATTTTGCAACTATAACTACGCTGTTTTTTTATTGTTCTTTGTGAGGAGTAAGGTTTTAAAATGAGGCCCCCCCAGAGAGTGAGGCCCCCATCTTGCGCCTCATGCCCCTAATGGTAAATGCGGCCCTGTGTGGACACATTGAATCTATTTAAGACGAGGTTGGATGAGCATTGTATGCAATAGTGAGTACCTCCCACAATGAGTCTCTGACTCCATGGAAGTCGGGTGTTGATAATAATAATAATAATGTATCCATAATATCGTATGTAATCTTTATTCTGATAGATATATTTAGACATATTACGTACATACAGGGTGTTCGGGATAAATTTGACAAATTTATAATTAATTATATTTTTCCGTAAGTTACATGTATTAACACACACTTCTCTTCATTTAAAAGTTTGGACCCTTCTTCATTCATATACAAGATGTCAGAAAGGATGGATAGCTGGAACCCACCTGAATCATGGAAGAGAATAACTTGTATCATGATGATTCGTGCCCGCCATCAAAATAAGGATATTACGACTGCTGCCCAATGCTCCCTGAATACAGTAAAAACAATCAGGCATGAACTAGAGACTTGCAATGGTGACTACGAGGATGTAGCAAGAAGAAAGATCCCTAGCAGACGATCTGATTGCGTTCGTACAGCAGAATTCCTCGCAAATCTGCAGGAACAGGTGTTGAAGAACCCTGGCATTGGAATTCGGGCTTTGTTCGTGGAGTTGCTAACTGTAGTCAAGCCCTGGATAACAAGGGTAGCCAATGGTAGGCCGTATGTATGGCAGCAGGATTCGGCCCCTTGCCACACCTCTGGGAAAAGTCAAAAATGGTTGTCTGAAAATTTCTACGACTTCACCAGTCCAAATGTTTGGCCTCCAAACTCCCCAGACCTTAACCCCATGGATTATTTTGTATGGGGTGCAGTTGAAAAAGACACCAATCGCACTTCCAGTAATACAAAAGCCCAGTTAATGGATAAAATTAAAACAGTTTTTGCGGCCCTTCCCAGGGAGACTGTAGCATCAGCTTGTTCGAGGTTCCGAAGCAGAATTGAAGCTGTGATCGATGCTAATGGTGGTTATTTTGAGTAAATCTTGTTGATAGTATTGTAATTAACTCTGCCTGTAATGTTTTTTTGTCAATTCATTAAATTTAATAGATACAAAGAAGATTTTCTTTTTCCTTACGAAACTGTCAAATTTATCCCGAACACCCTGTAGGTGGCGGTAAAATCTTTGCTGTGTTAACTGGGAATTCTGGGTGTGCAGTTGTCAATATGGCGTGCGCTATGTTTTATGTTTTGGATGCGTTCATGTGATATAGGTTTGTTTTGTTGTTGTTTTTTTCCCGTTCAGTTATTAGTGATGGACTAGTTTTTGTATAATGTAATGTTTTGAGAATTTATATACAGTTTTCTCTGTCATGGTGTTGGATCTACCTATCAAATATATATTTTTTCCCCTTTTCTGTTACTCACTCCGCTCCCTTTCGGCTTGTTTGGAATTGCATTTTGTGGTAATCCCGGATAAAGCAGCTGTGGTTACCGTGTCTTCGGGGATAACGTTCGCTATGCGGCATTTTGTTCGGCGCTTCGACTTTCCATTATATTTTTGTATAATATGGATATTATGTAAATTTCGTTTGTGAAAATCTGTGTGCTTTTAATTTTACATGGTTAATTTTATTCAACAATTGAGAACCAAGAGGTTTAATATTTAAATTTAAATTATCCGAGCACCACACCCGTTATAACTGGTTTAGTGATGAAATTAAAATAAAATATGTTCGTTGTGTTTTCCATATATATTTTACTAATAAATAATGTATAACATATGTCATTTAAAAATATGTTTGAGGAATTTTATTGTATAGAGTTAAACTATGTATTTCATTTTCAGAGAACATGTAACACACCTTTATCCGGTACAGTAAATGCAAATAAGCATTTAATGAAATGTGTCAAAATTTCTTACATCGTTAAATTGATGTACATTAAGTTACATGCAGAATAAATAAAATCGGGGTATAAAGGATATTAGGCATTCATTTCTAGATGAATTTCTCTTAACATTTTATTTCCATTTTTTTTTTTCTTCTTTTTAAGTAGATGTGAGGATCGCGTGTGTATTATTTATTAATTTGGCATGTAAAACTCCTCTCCGGCTTGTTAGAGATGTCTGCTAAAAATAAAATTTAAAAAAAATTGCGACTTTGCGATAATAAATCACAAAACTGGATTATTATAGGGGAGTGGAGTGCCCGCCCGCGATGAGTGTCTTTGGACTCCTTGGAGGTGTCATATAATAATAATTATCATCATTGCCTGGTTCCACTAGGGTTATGATGTCAGATTACAAAACTAGTAAATAAACCAGGCAGTTAATGCTTGGTGTCATTTTTATCGAAAATGGCGTTAACATTGGCATCTTTAATTATTGGTGAACAATAGGATACTTAATATCCTTAATTCATAGGGACTCTAGCAACTATGTTATGGTAATTACCTTATTGGGATAATTTTGCATATTTCAGTGTCATCAATGGATGTGTCCCATCCACATAATTTAGGACAAAGCTCATAAATCATGGAATGTAGATACCTTGTAAAAGTTGAAGCTAATGATAAATCTGTGAGTTTAGGATACTGTTTTGTTTTATTTCATATGTTGAGAATTCAGAGGTGTAACTAGCTCATCAAAACTTGAAATTGGGATTGGAGGAAAAGAACTTGGACCACAACAAATTCTAAAATGATCCTATAAATATGGATAAGCATCTGATTTTTTACATCTTTCCATTCCTCTTAGAGACTGGCCTGCTATGGCTGAGTAATTTGCCTTCCTAGAAACCTGCTTATGATAAGGTAGTTAACCCTGTCTGGATGTTTGTAAATTACATGTTCCTCTGATCATATTGCCCATTTTTAAGGTGGTATAGTGTTTGTTGAATCAAATCGATTCAACAGAATTCAGTCCACTTTCAATCATCACTCTAGGAGTGATGGTTGAAAGCGGACTGAAATTTAGAGGGCACATTGCAAGTGTTGCAAATGCTACTGTGACATGCTTCATTGTTTCTTAGCCTTGCAAATATTTATTAAAACATTGTGGTTGTTAACTGTCAATTGTATTTATTTATTTACTCTTTGAGCCCAGTTTTGTTTCTTCGACTTTTATACTTTGCAATAATCTACAAATATCGAGAGAAACAAAGGGAGCTACATCTGGTATTTATTGATCTGGAGAAAGCATACGATAGAGTGCCAAGGCAAGAAGTCTGGAGGTGTCTGAGGGAGAAGAAGGTGCCGGAGAAATATGTCAGGTTGGTGCGGGAAATGTACAGAAATGTGAAGACAAGTGTTCGGACCTGTTTGGGACAGACAGAAAGTTTTCAAGTAACAGTTAGCTTGCATCAAGGGTCAGCATTAAGTCCGTTTCTGTTTAATATTGTGATGGAGGTGGTAACAGAGGAGGTGAGAGAAGATGCACCTTGGACAATGTTGTATGCAGATGACATCTTGCTCTGTGTAGATTCAAGAGAAGAAGCGGAAACTAAACTGGAAAGATGGAGAAAAGTACTGGAAGAGAGAGGTATGAGACTGAGCAGAAGTAAGACGGAGTATATGTGTTGTGCAGTGGGCGGTGGCCAGGAGACAGATCTAGAGCTGTAAGGAAATGTCATCAGGAAGGTGAGAGACTTTAGATACTTAGGTTCAACAGTGGAAGAAGATGGAGGAGCTGAGAAGGAAGTGGGATGCAGGATACAAGCGGGTTGGAGGAACTGGAGGGAGATGGCTGGAGTGTTATGCAATAAGAGGGTGCCGATCAATCTGAAAGGCAAAATTTATAGGACAGTAGTGAGGCCAGCTATGACATATGCTATAGAAACTGTGGCCCTGAGGAAAAATAACATCAGCAGGATGGAAGTAGCAGAGATGAGAATGCTTAGGTGGATGTGCGGTGTTACCAGAAAGGATCATCTGAGAAATGACTATGTCAGGGGAACAGTGAAAGTTACGAACTTAGGAGCGAAAATACAGGAGGCAAGGTTGAGATGGTTTGGTCATGTGATGAGGAGGGAGGACGAATTTGTGGGAAGAAGGGTCATGCAGATTGATGTGCAAGGAAGGCGGAAGCGTGGGCAGCCAAAGAAGAGATGGAGGGAGCTGGTAGAAGAGGACTTGAAGATGAAGAACTTGGATGTGGTGACAGCCCAAGACAGGAAGGTGTGGAGGAGACTCATAACAAACAGTGACCCCACTTAAGTGGGAGAAGCTATAGAAGAAGAAGATTAATCTACAAGTCTTAATAATGGAATTTGAGACTTAACGTTTTAAACTTGTCTAAGGCACTTATGAGAAATACAATGGGGGGGGGGTTGAAAAATACAACTTTCTGACATTGGATTGCTACACTATTCAAGATGGATCTTACCTTCTTAAGGTTTCAGCCTGTTTGTGATAAGAACTAACAGTACAAAATAGCTGTCAAGCCAGTGAAACCTTAATCAAAAGCACTAATAAAAAGCAAATATAAGCTCTAGGGTAATTCATGTCTTTTAAGGACTACAATACTAAGGAAACTGATGCTGAAGATTGTATTCTCTTGAGCTTTGTTATTAAGGCTGTGGGAAATATCACCATTTGATAAGCATGGGTTGTGGAACAGAAGTTTCCAATTAAATAAGTTAGTCTTAATATCTTCAATTGTAGTTAAGAGTATTGAGCGCTTGGTTAGGAATTATATATAGGATTGGGTTGATGGATGTGATATTGTTTATGGTAGCTAGGTTTGGTAAAGGGTAAACGTTATTTTATCAATCTGCTTGCATTTAATGATAAGGTGATGAATGTGTTGAATTAGGCACATTGATTTTCTTGGACTTTGCAAAGGCATTTGATTACCACATAAATTCTTGTACAAGCTGCAAAGGATGGGAATATACTAGATTGGCTTTCTAAACATTGTTTATTCCCAACAAGTTGTGTATAATGGAGCAGTATTCTTAAAAAAAAAAAAAAAAAGTAAGGTAACCAGTAGTATGTGCCAGAGTTATCTTGTTGGGCTCCTCCTGTTTAACTTATTTGTTAATGATATTTCATGTGGATCGACTAGGAATCTTTAATTGTTTGCTAATGATGCAAAATTGGGTAGAATTTTAAGGAGCATTGTTAATGTTTATTCCCTTCAAGAAGATTTGAATAGACTTCAGCTTGGAGAAATGAGTCGGATTTTAGTTTTAATATGTGCAAAGTGCTGCATTTCAGATTGCAGAGATAATATAAAGCTCTGCTATGTTGTTGTAACCATGCTTCAAGAGGCTGATCTGATTTGAGATTCATCTAGGAGTGATGGTTGAAAGTGGACTGAAATTTAGAGGGCACATTGCAAGTGTTGCAAATGCTACTGTGATATGGAATACATTGCAAGTAAGGATAAGCAGGTGGTTTTGCCACTGTGTAATATAGCATTGTCCAGACCACACATGGATTATTGTGCTCAAATTTGGTTACTTCGTTGTTATTATTATTTGGAAATCTAGGGAAGAGCGACGAAATCAATATCAGGACTCTGGTATGTTGATTATGCAGCGAGGCTGGGGGAATATTAATTGTAGTGTTTGGTGGATAAGGAAAAAAGTGATAAGATGGTGTCCAGGGGATTTATTGATGAATTAACACACAGAGGATTATAAAAAGAGTGTAAGATTAGAGGAGAAGAAAAAGAAGCCATTCTGGTAGTTGTGTAAGACTGTGGTGAATAAGGGTTTGAGAAGTAATTTTTACTTGGAGAATTGGTAAGTGGAACTCATTACTATAATGCATTCTGAATGTTAAGGAGTTTAAAGTTCAATATGATAAATGTGTTGTTAGCATGGTCAGTATGGAAATACCAATTATCTTACTCAGTGGAGGTTGATGTAGTAATAATAATTTTGACTTTCTAAATTTTAAATCTGTTCTTTTGTCCTCGGATCTCTGCAGATGTCCATCTTTAGGAATCAGAGTGACGTCCTTAATCAAAGCATTACATATGCTATGATGGCATATACACTTATCTGCTGAAATATCACTGTCATGAAAAATGTCTCTCTTGTGAGCTATATTTCTTGTTTGGCCTCAGGTGTTGTATGTGCACAGCATTAGTGTCTTCCAAATTTTTGTAAGCTTCTGAAAATAATTATGTATGCTCATCAATATTGTGGCTAATTCAGTGAATAGCTTCTGACTCTTGAATGGATATTTTTATGTATTAATGTGGTTGCTATAGTATGATAACACTTTTATCATACATTTGGAAGAACGACAGGACACTTTATAATTGGAAAAAGAATGGGTTCAGTTCTTGTTATCAGAGGAATCTTTATATGAACTTCTTTTAATTAGCAAGTTAGCCAATTTAATACAGTGATTGAAGGTTTTTTTCTGCCAGAAATTCAGGTTTTTCATCTTGTATACAGGGAAATCTGCCGAAGAACACAATTTGCAGGCAAAATATACCAAATCAGTAGTAGATGACATTGTGTGTAAATGGAGGACTAAATATATGACACTTTGCAAAGAGTCAAAAGACTCCTTGAAAGTGTCATATAATGATGACACACTAAACTTAATTTGCCACTATTTGTTAAAAACTGTTTTTGATGCTCTTAGCTTTCATTAATGTTTGGATTGTGCATAGTGAGGAAAGTGACTGATCTTTGAGGGAGCAAATGTTTGTTTGGCCCTTAACCAGACTACTTCCCCAATCCCTAATAAGGATTTAGACAGTAGTCTGGCAGTAATTTTGTATACTTCATTTTACTTTTTCAGTGTTCCTGCTTATATGGGCATCAAGATGGCAGCAATAGTTTCTAACTATTGGAGGTGGGGGAATATATGTTTTTGATTTTATGTAGATTTTATACCCATTGTAAAGGATAATTATCTTTAGGAAGATTCTTATTAAGTAGTTCCTTATTGAAACAAATGGATTAGGCTCTTATGAAGAGCTTTCAGGAAGTTCTGGCTGTTTCCCATATTTCTGGCAGAGGTGGTGGGGCAAAAGGTGATGCAAAACAATCATGTAAGACTGATTGTTTTGCTTCAGGGATTCTAGTGAAATTGTGATGATTATTATTTTTTTAATATTAAAAATGATTTTCAGCACATTTTAAATGTTTTTTAATGCATTTAGATGCATTAAAAACATTTAGTGTGTTGAGGCAAAACTAAATCACAAGCACCTCATATGGATAACTTATATAAAGAATTTTAAGAAGATCAAAGTTTAGCATCTTCTTCAGAAAGTCCAGTAAAAAAAAAAATTATTTGGTAGTGGAGTAGGAAAAACAGGCAGTCCATAGTAGTATCCTTTATCTATTTGTATAGTTTATTTTATAAATTATTTAACAAACATTACTTGCTCAAATAATTTCATTATATCTAGTGAGAATATATTTTAATTAATGTATCTTAAGAGTTACAAGAATAAATAGAGATTGATGTGAAAGCTTGTTATGTCTGTTGCTAATGTGAACTGTATTTGGTTTATTTCTGTATGCCATCATTTATATCCTACTGCAGCTCTTCTCAGCAATTTAGGGTTTGCAAATCCTGATTAACAGAGCAAGATCTAATCTGATGAGCAGCTACTCAGTAATTTATCTTCTTGAAAAAAAAAAAAATTATAACCAGGTAAAATGAAATATTAATACTCTCACACAGTCTCTCTCCTTTCTTTAACAGAGAAGAACATGGCAATGCTTTCTCAGTATAATAAATACCTATCAGAAAAAGTAAATAATTTCACAAAATTACAACCAAAGCACAACCCTCATGCTTCTCATCAATCTACCAGCCTTTATGTGCTGTTCAATAGATCTTCCTCCTCCTCCCCCCCCCCTCTTGGCTGTTCCTACTGTGGACATTTAGGACAGTCTACCACTTGTGTAGAGGCTTAAGTGCTGTGAGGACATTATGTTGGAGGTTTAATGGACTTTTTACAACACTCAAAAAGAATTAAAATAGAATTTAATACTTCCTATATTTCGTCCTAGTCACTAGGACATCTACGGGGATTACAAAGACAATTAATGTAACATGCACACAAAAACTTACAATACTAAGCCCAACCACGTGGGTGACAATAAAGTCCTATCTAGGTGGAGCGCCCTCTAAGGGCAGTTGTAGGTGGCCTGGAATGTAAGGTGGGACCTCTGGCGATGACTGTTTCCCAAATCTTCGGAAGCTTAATGCAACCGTATTTGTTAAGATTTGGTTGGTTTTTGAGAGCTGCTGCTGCTTCTAAGAAAAGTCTCTCTTTCTTGAATTTGCTGTGGTGGAGCATGGTGGTTTTCTTCCATGATACTCTGTGGGTGGTGTCCAAAACATGGTCAGCCAAGCCTGAATGGCCATAGTTGTGTTTAAAGATGTACGACTTGTGTTCCTCTAGGCGGATGGATGCTGATCTGCCTGTCTGTCCAAAGTATGCAAGCTTACAGGAACAGGGTACTTTGTAAACTCCAGGCAGAGAGAGAGAGGAGGGAGCTGATCTTTTGTAGAACGGATAAGGGTAGCCAGTTTGCGGTAGGGCTTATATGCTGTGTGTAGGTTATACTTTTTTAGTATCTTAGCTATTTTTTCCGAAGTGCCACGGATGTAGGGTATGGTGATGGCATTTTTAAATTCTTGTTGACGAGAGGGACAGGGAATGGGGGAGGAATTGATTATTTTTTTGATGCTGTGTTCGCTGTAGCCATTGGAGAGGAAAGTTCTGTGTATGTGGTTAAGCTCGGTAGTGAGGGCGGTTCCACTGGAACAAAGATTGTGGGCTCTCTTGGTAAGGGTTTTAATGATGCCGGGATGTAGGTAGCGCGATCGCGTAGGATAATGTTCATTTTACGATTGTATTCGCTGGTATTAAGGACAACTGTGGCATTACCTTTATCCGCTCTGGTGATGAATCACCAGATTTCATCACCAGAGCGGATAAAGGTAATGCCACAGTTGTCCTTAATACAATCGTAAAATGAACATTATCCTACGCGATCGCGCTACCTACATCCCGCTAGAACACGACCCCACAAAAACGCAAGTTAAGAAATTAAAAATCTTACTTAAAAAAGTAACCTCCTGGCCCCCCGACATCACGAAAAAACTTAAACCTTTCCGCTCCCGTCCCCCCCGAATATACGGTCTACCAAAAATCCACAAACCTAATTCCCCACTCAGGCCTATAGTAGATGCCACCAATGCACCTTGTTACAGACTGTCTAAACAGCTGGCCAACTCTCTATCCCCCCTCACCGGAAATTCAGCTTCCTATATAAAAAACTCTACCCACTTTAAAGCCCTCACAGAAAATTTAACCTTGAATAATACAGACATATTAGTAAGCTTTGACATCTCCTCCTTGTTTACTAATATTCCCTTAACTGACACTTTATCTCTCTTAGAAAACGTTTTTCCCCCTGACATCTTAGATCTCTTTTCCTTTGCCATCAACTCTGGGTATTTCGCTTGGAATAACAAAATCTACAAGCAGATAGAGGGAACTGCCATGGGCTCCCCCCCTCTCACCCCCCCTTGCCAATTGCTACATGGAAGATTTCGAAAAACGAGCCATAGACTCAGCCCCACTCAAACCTTCTATCTGGCTAAGATATGTAGATGATGTGTTCTCTATTTGGCCTCATGGCCCAGACACATTAGATTCCTTCCTTGGTCATCTCAATAGCCTACATCCAAGAATCCAGTTTACTATGGAAAAGGAAAAGAACAATTGTTTATCCTTCCTAGACACCTTAGTCACGCGCCTGCCTAATGATACACTTGCCTTCACTGTATACAGAAAACCCACACACACAGGCAGATACATTCACAAACTCTCCCATCACCACCCCTCACAACAATATGGCATCATTAAAACCCTTACCAAGAGAGCCCACAATCTTTGTTCCAGTGGAACCGCCCTCACTACTGAGCTTAACCACATACACAGAACTTTCCTCTCCAATGGCTACAGCGAACACAGCATCAAAAAAATAATCAATTCCTCCCCCATTCCCTGTCCCTCTCGTCAACAAGAATTTAAAAATGCCATCACCATACCCTACATCCGTGGCACTTCGGAAAAAATAGCTAAGATACTAAAAAAGTATAACCTACACACAGCATATAAGCCCTACCGCAAACTGGCTACCCTTATCCGTTCTACAAAAGATCAGCTCCCTCCTCTCTCTCTGCCTGGAGTTTACAAAGTACCCTGTTCCTGTAAGCTTGCGTACTTTGGACAGACAGGCAGATCAGCATCCATCCGCCTAGAGGAACACAAGTCGTACATCTTTAATTCAGGCTTAGCTGACCATGTTTTGGACACCACCCACAGAGTATCATGGAAGAAAACCACCATGCTCCACCACAGAATTCAAGAAAGAGAGACTTTTCTTAGAAGCAGCAGCAGCTCTCAAAAACCAACCAAATCTTAACAAATACGGTTGCATTAAGCTTCCGAAGATTTGGGAAACAGTCATCGCCAGAGGTCCCACCTTACATTCCAGGCCACCTACAACTGCCCTTAGAGGGCGCTCCACCTAGATAGGACTTTATTGTCATCCACGTGGTTGGGCTTAGTATTGTAAGTTTTTGTGTGCATGTTACATTAATTGTCTTTGTAATCCCCGTAGATGTCCTAGTGACTAGGACGAAATATAGGAAGTATTAAATTCTATTTTAATTCTTTTTGAGTGTTGTAAAAAGTCCATTAAACCTCCAACATAAAGTCTACCACTGTCTCAAGGGAAACATAAGAAAGAGAAATTTTTATAGATGCAAATCAGAATTAGTAGCCTATGCACTGGGAATTTTCTAAATAAAACAGAAAAAAACATTACTTTACTCCACAAAAATAGATTTAAGAAGCAGAAAATTGAGAGATGTGTTGCTTTGCCCCAACACCCACTTAACTTGCTCAGTAAGTAAAGTCAACAAATAGGATTGTTCAGAGACAGATTATTGAGATCACATTTTTAGCACATGGAAGTTGTAATTGTGTATAGTACTGTTATGCACTGAGTGTTTCAAATTAAAGTACCCCTATTCAGGGCAATGAGCAAACCAGTAGATGAAATACCCTCAAACTTAGTGGGCACCCTAGCAAGATCATGGGAAAGATTTTGACAAAAAAAAAAAAAAAATAAGTGAAATATGGTGCTGTGAGTGGGAGAAAATTACATTCATGCAAACCAGGTGGTATGTGATTGTGAAATGATAGTCAAGTGATAAATGAAGCTATTCATTTGTGATTTATGAAGATAATAACACATATTAGAGCAATTATTTATTTATAATTAAGCAAATAACAATGTAATCTTGAAAGCAAGAAGTTATTTGATGTTTATTTCACTCATTTCATGAAATATGATATCAAAGCATATTACAAAGAGCTGATATGCTGTAAGGAGCTGTCAAGAATATCCAGATGATCAATAGGTGTGGTGTTCAATGTGCTGACCTTTGTGAAGGAGCAATAGCTGATACTGCCATACACCATTGTTTATAGCAGAATGCAGCTGATCTGTCAAAGTTTTGTATGTCATGTGCAATTTCATCTTTTATATCTGCCAGGTAAAGAACTTTGCCCTGATACACACATAATCCCAAAGCCAAAAGTCACAGGGATTGAGGTCTGGTGAATGCATTGCCATTTCATAGAAAATGAGCAACTGATTATCATATCCTCTGTGAAATGCTAATGCAATAATTGTTGAACTTCACCTCTTATGTCGAGGAGGTGCTCCATCTTATATCAACACTGTTGTGTTCAGGCATCCTCATTGCTGCAGTTGTGGAATGACAAAACTGATTAACATGACCTGATAATGTGCAGCATTTACTGTGGAGGTCACAGGTCTAGTTCACTGGATTTCTTTGAAAAACAGAAAAACAGTGCAATAATGAACTTTGCTGTGTGTATCCTCTGTAGTCCAGATGCAGCACTTTTGAGAGTTTACTGTTTCACAAAGATGAAAATGCATTTCATCACTCAATAGGATATTCCAAGGCTGATGCTCATCCATCTCCATGCATGCCAGATGTCAATGCAAACATTTCCTGGATGCTGGCATCTCTCATTTGCAACTGTTGGTTGTGGCTGAGTTTATATGGGTAGCATCGCAATGCTTTATGCAAAGTTCTCCATACCATCGTATATGGAAAATCTGTCTTGCTACAGCACATGCACTACCTGAATCTACAGTATTTTCATATGACTGATCGACGACTGCAGTTGTTATATCTTCAGTCATTTGCAGAAATTCAGATTTATACCCTCTTACTGGTTAAACTGTCAAACTACCTGTCTTTTCAAATTGTCAAACCGTGCTGCACTTCATTTGGTGGCATTGGGCCATTTCACAAAGTCTCTAGGCATCTATACTTGCTAAGTGCTGCTGCAGTATTCCCCCCTGTTCCTATGATATATTCAGGCAAAGCGAGATTCTTCGTGCGAGTTGAATGCCTGTAGAGTCAATCTTACTGTACAGTTAATCCTTCATTTATACTGCCTTACAGATCACATGATATGCAAAACTCACTTGCTGTGCCATATTTTCCCTATTGGTCTGAATGGAAAGATTTTTTGTCAAAATCTCTTCCCACATGATCTGGCTGGTTAGCATACCCACCAAGTTTGAGGGCATTTTGTCTACTAGTTTTCTCTCTCTCTACAGATTGCTAGGGGGGAGGTAATTTGAAACACCTTGTATATAATGTTTTTGAGATAATATTGCCTCTGATCCCTGATGATATCCATGTAATCTGGTATTTAAGAATATGGGATATAATTAGATAATTTATCATAAAATACTAGTATGTTTACCATCTCAGTATGACAGTAATCAAGGACAGAGAAAATATTTATCTCTGCATGTGCGGTTCAACAGTGCATACTGAAGCAATGCTTTATTGATTTTTGCATTTCACACAGCTGGTATAATAATTTCATTTATGTTAATATTTTGAGATCCTGTTCTATTGTTTTGTAAATTTTGGTATGCACTATCTGTTATGTCATTGTCCAGTGAAAGTTACCCATAGGTAAGGTGATTTTAATCAGTTCTATGGAATGTTAATTGCTACTGGAGAATATACTATCACCTATATTATTCACTTTGTTTAAAAGTGATGACTATATATTAGTTGATTTTTACTGAATATATTTGTTTCTGTACTTGCATTAATTTTTCATTAAAAATTAAATTGCCAATAATTGCAAACATCAAATTATAGTAATAAAATTAAAACAGTTTTAATCTCAGTTATTCTTTTCCAGCTTAAGAAATTTCTTTAGAAAATTTGTTTCCAGCTTAAGAAATTTCTTTAGAACATTTGTTTCCAGCTTAACAAATTTCTTTAGAAATCACATTTTGTGTGTGAAGATCATTCATGGTGTCATTCAGTACCGAAGTGACATTTTAATTATGCCTAGCAAATATAATCTCCCATTTGTGTTGTCTTTTGTTGGAAAGTAATGCTTCTCTGATATTTCATATTGTATGTTCAAACATGGTTATTAGTTGCTAGATAGAAGGATATTATTATATCTCAAGACCCCCTCCCCCCATGAAGTCAAAGACACAGCCTCATATACCACACCTTTAACACACTCAAATTCTCTGCAGACACCACTCTCTCAGGCAAAGCATTTCAATCATTCACAACTCTGCATACAAAAAACCTGCTTCTCACTTCCCTGATCACACCCTCCTTATACAGCTTCCAGGAATGACCTTTGGTTTTCCCCTGATCTCCCACTGTTTTCTGTAAAACCTCTCCAACATTGTTCCTATAACAACCCTTTACTAATAACCCCTTAGTGGCTATGCGCTTTGCAACCATATGCCTGGGGAAGGAGTGTCCTAGGTTCGATTCCGGTCGACGACATGAGGAGCTTAAGGATCCTCCTTAGCCATAGCCAAGTGAGCCAGTCTTGGGCATGGACAGCAAGGTTTCCCCCCCCCCCCCCCCCCCCAGTTTATCTGGGGTTTCTCATCCCGCAAGCAGGCAAACCGGCCCCCGTGAAATCACATGAATACAGTCAGGAATACTTAAGACAATCTCTCCAGCCATAGGTCTGAATTGTCAGCTATGCCGGTCTCGAGCCTGGATAAAAATAGGGGGGGAATTGAAGTGGTGCTGTGCCTCCTCATAAAAGGGACTCAAGGCCATTAAATCACCATACCAAATGAATGAATATCACCCCCCCCCCCCCATTTTCATCCTATCCATTAGACTCTGTAAATTGCATCTTTTCAACCTTTCCTGATATTCGACATTCCAGAGATCAGAAACTATCTTAGTCAGTCAGTCTCTGGACCCTTTTCAACATCTCTTCATCCTTTTGAAAACAAGGTGACCAAATCTGTGCACAGTAGTCCATGTGTGGCCTAATCAAAGCCCTATACAATGGAACAAGAATCTCTTTACTTCTAGTTGTCGTTGTCCTCATAGTTTTGGCAATGTGTCCTCGAAATTTCAGATTCTTATCCACTATCACCCCAAGATCTCTTATTTCCTCCACCTCCAACAATATATCCCTACCAAGCATAAATTCTACATCCCATCTTTGTTTCCCAAATTTTAAAACCTTACTTTTTCAACATTGAACTTGCATCCTCATTCCCGTGCCCATTCACTCAATTTATTCAAGTCTTCTTGTAAGGCCACAACATCTTCTCCACTCTTCATAGTTCATCCCAACTTTGCATCATCTGCAAACAACTGAATATCCCCATCCAAATCTTCACCAGTATCGTTAATATACGGGGTGAACAGCAGTGGCCCTAAAACAGACCCCTGATATCTTCAGATTTTCTCCTGGGTAATAAGACAGGACTGCATGTTAATAGCATTGAAATTCACTTAGTTGTCTTCCCTCCACTGGAGATTGGTGAGGAGACCAGTGTTTAAGATATTGATTCAAGCTTCAAGATCTTCCATAAACATTTGAATACTATACAAAATTGCTTGAATACAAAGGAAAATTGGAGAGTACTGTTATCAGCGAAACAAAGAATAAGATTTGATGTAGAGAGAAAGTCAGGAGGAAGAGCATTTATCTGCTGTATGGCTCTCTTATCAGATTTCCTTATCAGGAAATCTGATAAGAGAGCCATCCAGCAGATAAATGCTCCTGATAAGGAAATCTGATAAGATAGCCATTCAGCATGACATTGAATGACCAGAGAGGAAACTAGTAATCTCCAGTCACAAAGGATAGGAGGAAGAACTTAAGATAGTTGCTTGTTGAGAAAACTTAGATGCCAGAAATGATTAAATGCCTTGTAAATATCAAAGAATGAAAAATGTGGAATCCATATTGGTGAACATTAATTAACTGATAGGTCTCCAGTAATGAAGAATATGATTTTTAAATCCCACACATGAGAACTACAAGAATCTATGGCACATAAGTGCCATATGTGAGTTGTAGATGAAGGTTGAGAAAGAAGAAACCTATTGACATTCTTCCTAAAGAGTGTAGGTCAAAATTGTTGGGAAACACAAATCTGAGGAAGGCTGTTCTAGAGGACAGAGGTAGATGGAATAAATGAATGAGAGAAGAAGAAGGTTTGATGAGTTTGCAGTTATATTGAAAAGGGATGTTGGATAACAAGTGGAGGAATAATGTTTGTCACTTCACTGGAGCACTGACCATGGAAGTACCTGTAGAAAAGACAGAGCTAAAATGTATTGGCGAGACAGAGGTTGAAATTAGTCTGTGAGGGAAGGGTTTGGCTCATCTGTGAGCCAAATTGCTCTCCTTTGGATAGCATCAAAAATTTTTAAGGAGGTTTTAGATGCTGCATCTCAGATATGTGTACAGTATTATAAGGATCACTAGATCTGGGATTTATATATGGTTAGTAGCTGAGTGGGTGTAAAATAGCTTGAGTGGAAAAGAATGACTAATTTTTAGAAGCTGGGGAAGCTATTGATATGATGTGTTTGTGCCAAGAGAAGTTTGAAGTAAATATCAATCCAAGGAGAGATAGTTCATCCTGTCTGTGTGTATTACTGAGGATGAGAGAAAGTGAGCTGAGATCCCTTTTTGTGACAGAAAAGGCAAGATTGCATGTGGCAGCATTGAAGGTGACTAGGATATCCTGCTTCAGTGAAGGTTGGTATGGAGATCAGTGTTTAAGGCACCTTATCTTGATGTAAAGAATGTCTGGGAACTGCATGATTTGCAGATGATCAAGTAATTAAGACAATTTACAAAGTGCAATATATAATTTAAACATTACAGTAGAATAGTTTGGAATGAAAATATCCATAGGTAAAACTAAAACAATGGCAGTTTCTGGGCAAACTCCAGTTAGAAGTAAAATAGTTATCTATAATAAAATAATAGAACAGATAAATACTTTCAGTTAACTTGGATGCGAAATATCATCTTCTTTCTCAGATTTCATCAGGAACATTGGGAGTCTGTAAATGCTTTCCATCAGTTCCTTATCCTTGCTATTGGTCTTAGTTCAGCAAACTCTTCTCACGTTCTATTAAAGTCGACCTCCTCCATGTATTTTTTAGGATGGCCATGCTTTCTCTTTCCTTGTAGATTCCATTCCAGGCCTGCATGACAGATTTCTTCATAATCTTTCCAAATTGTATGTCCAATCCATCTAAATTTTCATTTTCTGATTTCAAGGTTGACTTTTGCTGATTTGTTCTTTCCAGAGGTCTTTGTTAGTAATAATTTGTGACTACCAAATTCGAAGTATGCTCCACAGACATCCAATTTATGAATGTTTGTAATTTTCTTTGTATTTCCTTTGAAACAACCATGTTTTGCATCCATATAAAAGAACTGATTTAATACATGCATTAAATATTTTTAATTTTGTATCTGTGTGAATATTTTTCATTTTCCATATCTACTATGTGTAGTATATGCACTTCTTGCCTTTCGAATCCTTATGTCAACATCTTTAGTTGCTCCTTCATCTGCAGGAGCAACTAAACACTGCTGAGATATGTAAAATGTGAAACAGTTTCGATTTTTCCATTTTCAATTGAACTTGTCTTGTTCACATTGATTCTTGTTTCTTTTGTTTGTATTTATTTTCAAATTGATTTTCAGTGATTCTTCTTGTAATGTGGTTAGTTTGTTTTGGATATCTGCATGTCTATGAGCAATTAGACATACATCATCTGCATAGTCTATATCACCCAGTTTTATTTATTTTCCATCATACTCCTCTGGCATGTTTCATTGCTGTCTGTTCTAGAACTTGATCTAGCACCAGTATAAATAAGGGAGATACCAGACATCCTTGTCACACTGTTAATACAGTTTGAAAGGGTTGTGACAGATACCCATCATGCAGCACCTGGCATTGGAATTTCTTATATCCTTCCTGTATAAGGTTTATTATCTTCTGTGGTATTCTTTTGTTTTGAAGTGCATTTCACACACAATCTCTAGCAATGGAATCTAACACTTTTTCATAATCCACAAACAACAAATATAAAGGAGAGCTAAATTCACTCAACTGTTCGATTATTATTCTTTAGGTGTTAATGTGGTCTATACATGATCCATTTGGCCTAAAACAGACTGCTCTCTTCTCATGCCCTCATCTAAAATATTTAAGATTCTTGAAGAATAATTTTGCAGAAAATTTTGCCAATGACACATAGCAGGTTTATGCCCTTCCAATTATTACAGTTTCCTAAATCTCCTTTCTTTTGTATTTTTACTATTATTCCTGTATTCCAATCCTTAGGGAATGTCTCTTTTACCAAGATATCTTGGAATAGTGGGTGGAGCATATCTGTGGTTGCTGTCATGTCAGATTTTAGAACATCTGCTATGATACCATCATGTCATGTCACCTTCACATTTTTCATTTCTTTAATAGCTTTTTGTTATCTCCAAGTTAGATGGTGGGTTGGTATCAATTTTTAATTCATCTACTCCTTTTTCTTCTGTTTGTATTCTATCACTGCTATTATTCAAGGTTTGACTAAAATGTTGTCTCCACCTTTCCAATTGTTCTTCTGTTGACACTAGAATTTTTCCATTGAGATCCTTCACTGGGACATGCTTTTGTGCATGGCTTTTCCAGAAAGTCTTCTTATAATACTGTGTTAACTCTTTACTGTTATACTTGCCTGCAACGTTTGTCCTCGATGCCATTTCTTCAAGCCACTGCTGTTTATCTTTTCTTTAAGTTCATTTTGGGGAGTATTTCTTGCACATAATGTCAGCTTTCTTTTTTTCCTTTCATCCACTAGTATCCAAGTTTCCATCGATAATCATCCTTCTTTCTTTCTTTCTCTCTTTAGCATATTCCTAAAACATGTTCTGCTGTATCATTAAGACCTTTTTTTACCTTTTTCCTTTTAGCCTTTATATCATCATTCCTTATATCCTCTCCTCCTTCAAAATTAATATCCATATTTTCCCTTTTTTTAAACTCATTTCAGACTTCAGCATTTTGTAATTTAGCAATACCAAATTTCCATCTATTAAATGTTTTCCACTGATGATTTTTTTGAATATATAACTGCATAGATCCTATTATTAGGTTGTGATCTAAGCCAATAACAGCACTTCTTTTATTTTGGACATCTAATAACATTTTCCTGCACATTTGGCTGATAGCAATATGATCTGTTTGATTCTGTGTTTTACGATCTTGTGACACCCAGGTTACTTTGTGTGCTCTTATGCTGGAAGATTTTGCCACCTACTACTAAGTTAAATTTGCCACACATTTCCACCAATAGTCCAATATTTACATTTCTCTCTCCCAAACCATGTTTACTCATTACATTCTCCAGCCCCTCATTTTTTTGTACCCACTTGAGTGTTGAAGTCACCCATAAGAAGTATGCTCTCATTACCATGCCTCATCAAGTTCTTATCAAGTAGACTGTAAAACTTATATTTCTTCAAAGGATGCATTCTCAGTTGTGGCATAGCACTGAACAACTCTTAGTCTTGATGATACAACATGACAGAATTTCATGCCAGCTTGGACGTTGCCAGGTTAAACAAGGCCCCCATTGTTGTTTTTGCAGGGAACCAGGACGAACAGCAAAAAAGTCAGTTACTGGAACAAATCCTGTTTCAAGATTTGTTCCATTAGCTGAAACACAACCCAACTTAAGATCAGTATTGTCAACAAGAATCTTGAATGACAAAGAAATGGAGCTAGCTGAGGAATTGGATAAGTACCAGATCGATATTATAGGGGTGAACTGAAACAACAATGGCAAAAACTGGTGAGATCTTTCTAAGGAATAAATATGAATTGCTATATTCAGGCAATAACAATCAGGGAAAAGAAGGAGTAGCTATAGTATTACACTAAATACAAGCTAATCTTGAATGCCAGGCAATATCAAGTAGAGTAACATGGGCAAATATCAGAATGGAGAACTGGATAATGAGACTTATTTGTGTCTGTGTTCCCACAAAAGGTTCTACTAAGGTAGAAGTGGAGGAAGTATGTGAGACTTTAGAGACAGCAACTGATACAATGAAAAAAGAAATTCGGTCCTTGTTGGGGATCTAAATAGCAGAGTAGGAAATGATTGTCAGACATACAGGAATATTTTTGAAAATTAGGAAAAAAGAGCAAAGCAAATAATAATGGCATATACCTATTGGATTTCTGCTTGGGACATGGAATGGTTATTACTAAGACAATGTTCCAACATAAAAATGTACATAAATTCACATGGAGAGAAGAGGCAAGGAATTAGAAAAGTCTAATTGACTGTTATTGTTGATAGTGATGTTTTCTCACTGGTGCAAGACACTAGAGTGTACGAAGAATTTAAAATCGGAAGTGATCACCATTTAGTCTTAGATAAAATTTAATTTCATATTGAAAAGAAAAACATGTAAGAAAGTTTTAAAGTGAATGAAAGTCGAGCATCTCTCGGATGTGAACTGTAGACTAAAATACACAAACAATATTCAAGAAAAAATGAAAGAGTTTGAGAATAGGAACCAAACCTTGGAGATTCATTGGCAAGCCTTGAAGAAAATATTGATTGATTCAGTGAGAGTCATGTGGTGAGACTGTATGCAAGAATAGAAAAATCAGAACTCCATGGTAGAGACAGTTTAAATAGGCAATCAAAAAAGAAGAAAGCATATTTGGAAGTTTCTGGCAAATAAGTCAGCTTGTGCTCTTAGAGAATACAGAAAGAAATGTAAGAAAGCTAAACACATCCTTTCTTTTAGGCTTGCACGGTGATCCGAATGCATTTTTGGAAATTATGGAGACAACTACCGTGTTTGAATAAAAACTTTAGTTTAATATTACTAAAATTTTACAATTCGACGTTTCGACCTTTATGTCAAGGTCATCTTCTGGAGCGTACAAATATACACAAGAAACAAGCTATACTACAATCATACCGGTTCGTTAAAGACACTGACTAACCGCTACCACAATTGTTGACCTGACCTCTGGTGAAAGCTAAACACACTTCAGCAAGAATATAAAAAATAAACATCAGGAAGGTGGCAAAATATTCTGGAAAATGTTGAAAAAAGTTCTGAAATGGAGGAAAGAGTGCTGTAAATAGATAAAGGTGACATGAAAATATACTTGGGAAAAAATGGCTAAATGAGACAAGCAATGACAGTACAGTGTAAAAAACAACAACAGGCATGCAATCATGAATATATATCCATTGACTAAAATAAACAGCCAAAAGGCTTTAGTTCGACGATGCAAAATTATATTAGTGTATATTAGATCCAACATTATTTCAAAACCGAATGTAGAAACTATAAAAGTTTTCTAAAAATAAGTTGACTAGAGAGCTTACAGGAATACACTAACCGGCATTCACGAGTTGCCTTAGTACAGAATTCTTAGAAGGGATAAATGCTGCCCAGTGGCTATATATTTACTTTATATTGTAAAATCTTATCAAAATGGACTAATAAAAAGCGAATGTATAGATGCTCGGGCAGCATTTGTCTTCTGTGTAGTCTGCACTAAGGCAACTTGTGATAGTTGTGAGTGTATTCGTGTAAGCTCTCTGGTCAAGTTATATTTACGAAACTTTCATAGTTTCTACATTCAGCTTTGAAATAATGTTGGATCTAATATCTACTTTATTTATATAATACATATCCATACTTGAAATAGAAAAAGCCATCAAAAGTCTGAAATGTGGAAAGGCAGCAGGAGTAGATGAGATTCAAGTATGCTTACAAACCAATTTTAACTTATGAATCTAAGAGCTGGGTTAGAAATAGACCACTTGACCAGAAATGCTCCAGTATGGAGGTATAAAAATCTTGCAGTGGCTGCACTGCATAGTTCAGAAGGAATGGATAGAGGGACAAATTCCAGATGATTGGAGTAGAGCTCTCATAGTACCCATATATAAAAAGGGAAATAACACAGAGTGTGAAAATTACAGAGGTATTTCCCTACTGACTGACCCTGGTAAGATTTATGCAAGTATACTTGAGAAAAGGCTTGTAGAAGGGAAGTTTTATTTCTCGACAAATAGTTGAGAAATTGTGTGAATATGACAAAGATCTGTATTTAAGTTTTGTAGACCTGCAAATGGCATACAGCAAGGTGCCAAGAGAAAAGCTATTCAAAACACTATAGTTATATGGTATCAATTGGGAATGATATCAAGCAATACTTAGTCTTTGAGTTGTAAGTCAGCTGTTAGAATTGAAGGAAGTACAGGAAGATGGTTTGATATTAAATCTGGTGTCAGACAAGAATAGACATTATTCCCTCTGTTATATGAATCACATTATGATGGTATTAAACCTGATATGAAAATCGGAGATGTTAATCTCAGCTCTTTACTTTATGCAGATGATTTTATACTTTTAAATAAACCCAGTAGTAGTCTGCAAGATTCCCTGACTAATTTGAATAACTGGGTTAATAAATTTGGTATGAAAATCAGCAATAGCAAGCAAAGAAAATGAAAATAGGCAGAAACATTGAAAATATCAAATGCATTGGGAATGCAGAACCTATAGAATAAGTAAAACATTTCAGCTACTGAGGTGCAATTTTTAGTGAAGATGGTAAATTAAATATGGAAATAGACAGCAGAATCAACAAATCCGGTATGGTGGAAGCAACTGAATAAAAAATTCATATGGAATAAGAGAGAAATTAGTCAAAACACTAAATTATAGTATGCCCACACTTTGTAGAGCTTCGCTTGGCTTTCTGCCAAGAATAGTCGATTAATGCTAAAGAGGGAAAGAAATGAAAGGTGTACGAATTGGTCGCCAACATGCGAAATCATGTGCTTTCTTGTCTGTTGCTGTACTGGTTTAAAACTACAATGTTCGTAAAAGAAAAGCTAAATTTTCCGACTTGTAATAATAAACTAACTCATCCCAGAAGATGGATTGATTACCCTATTATCCGAATGGATTCTCCTTTTTGTGACAAGTGCAGAAGTGTTCTCAAATCTGTAGGCGTACTATAGCGGTATACAAGATGGTGTTCAAACCAATTGTAACTTATGGATCTGAGAGCTGGGTTAGAAATACACACTTGACTATATGAGAGTCCTGAGAGAGAGATTAGGGGCTTGAACAGATGTTTATCAATGGCATTATCAAATTAAAAACGAAGATATTAGGAAAGAACTTGACATTGTTAGCAGAGCTAATCTCAGGTGGTATGGTCACTTAAACAGAATGGGAGAGGAAAGATTAGCAAAACAAGTGTTCTCTGCAAGACCAAGATATAGGTTGGTTGATGCAGAAATATAAGATCTGATAATGTTGGAGTCTTGAGAGATTGATTTGGAGGAAAATGGTTGATGGAAAGTTAGTAATGATGTAAGTTCTCCATGTAGTACTATCATAATATCCCATACATGCTTTGAGGGTACATGTCAGAAATTTGATGATGATATTATTTGTTCTGAAATTGGTTCCCACCCAATCATTGCTTGACTAAATCTTTTGCTCATGCTAAATCTTTTCCAACTCATATTGATGTATATCTGTTATATTAGGCATCCTTGAATAAAGAAAGACATTTCCACTATGAAAATTCATTCTATCTGTACCATTCCGTCACTTCGCTGAACCCCAGTAATTCAATTTTATATTTTTTCATTTCCTTTCTTAGTTGTGCTAGTTTTCCTGTTTTGTAGAGTGTTTTAACATTCCATTGGCCAATTTGTGTCCTAATTTTCCAAGCTTTAGTCGATACCAAGGAGTCTGTCCGATTTCTACATTTATCCGACTTGAAAACAGTATTTAAATTTTCGGAGACTTGCAAGTTGTTAGCCCATAGAGTTCCTATTCTTGTGCTAGGGCTGCTACCTCAGCATCCAGGCATGCATTTTATACACAAGCATTTACTCTTGTGTAGATGTTATGGTTATACTGCTGATGCCCGGTCACTAGATATTTGTGATAACAGGGTCTACCAGAGAAGGTGAGGATGGTATTTGAGTGGGAGAGGCTATATGCTATATATCATGAAGTCAAGGACTTCATAATATTATGCAATCACCACCCTTTAGAACCTGTGAAATATCATATGAAGAAGAAAAGACAAAATTAAAAACTACACAATTTCTACAGATTGTCTAAGATGGGCCTCCCCTGATAGATCTTGTGACTCCATGGAGGTTCTGAATAGTAATAATAACATCCTCTGCAAAAGCTGATTTGAATTTCCCCAGTATCAGGCCTGCTTTCCTTCATAATGAATAACAATAGAGAATGGTAATGGTTACCCTTATCTCATACCTGATTTAACATCAAACCATCTTTCTGTACCTCCTTCAATTCTAACTGCTGACTTAAAACTTAAAGACGATGTATTGCTTTATGAAATTTAGGACATATAATTGTAGTGTTTTGAACAGCCTTTCTCTTGGCATCTTCTCCAGATCTAAAACTTAAATACAGATATTTGTTATATTCTCATAATTTCTCAACTGTTTGTCTTCAAGTGAAAAAATGATCCTCACAACCTTTGTTTGACCTTGAATACATCTTGAAAGTTTTTTCACTTGGGTTACACTACAAATTAAAGATGTCAAGAAATTATATTCTTGGTTTTATCTTTTATCCAAGCATGAAGTTACTCATGAAGTAACTTCATGACTGGGCTACTTGTATATATAAGCTAATGACTTTGCATCAATTGCCTTAGTACGGGATACTGATGGGATGTGCAAACTTTGTTTGCTTCCACTTGGATAATGGATAAAACCAAGAATATAATTTCTTGGCATCCTTAATTTGTTGAATATATCTTGTTATTCAAGTTTCCCTTTCACTGTTTTTCTTAACATATAGATGGATACTATGAGCACTCTATTCTAGTCATCTGGAATTTGTCCTTCTGACCATAACTTCTAAATAATGCAGTGCAGGAACTGTAAAACTTTCTTACTTCCATATGAATAACATAATAATCAGAATGTGTCAGAAGAGAGAATTGGAATATGTAGATACTTAAAGGTCATTTGAAGACAGAAAGGAACTATGCGAGAGACCGCATACAGTGGGGGAAGGGGTGACGACATCAGGTAACGCTGAATCCAGTGGAGTCTGGAGGGGATCATAGGTATAGAAACAGTGATATTTTTATGCTTTATACTAATGCCAGGAGTATCCAGAATAAAGGAAATGAATTGGTGGCACTGATAGCATCAGCCTGGACAAAGATTATTGGGATCTCTGAGATGTGGTTGACAGAAGATGATATAATAACAGGAATAGAAGTAGCAGGGTACAACATTTTTCAGCAGGATACTAAGGGAAGATGCAGTGGTGGAGTACTACTTATAAGTGATGACTTATGTCTTCTTAAGAGTAGAGGATTTGGAAGGCAGTGACACTAATGGTTTTGAAAGCATATGGTGTCAGGTAGAGGTGGGCAAGACAGGATATTTAGTGGGGTGTTGCTAAACCAAGGAGCACAGAGGGTGGGGACTAGGAGATGTTTAGACAGTTGAGCTTGGCAAGTGAAGGAAGAATGATTGTTATGGGAGATTTTAACTACAGCAGTATAAATTGGGGAGAGGAAATGCATGTAGTAATAAGGGAATGGAATTTTTAGAATTCTTGAGGGACAAATATCTTAGGCAACATGTAATAGAGGGAACAAGAGGTTCAAAAGTTTTGGATTTGGTCATAGCATCAGAAGAGCTGATAATAACTGAGATGACATTCCCCCCCCCCCAGTTGGAGAGAGTGACCATGCGGTTTTGACTTGGAAGATGAAAAGATATGCAGGAGTGTCAAAGAAAAGGGTACGTATGTGGAATTATAAGGTGGGTGATTATAATAGTCTTAGATTTCAACTTGGGGCAGTTCCATGGAGGGCAGAATTGGAAGGCCAGGATATAATTAGTGTTTGGGAGATTGTGAAGGAATATTTGTTAGCATTAATAGTAAGCTTATTCCACGAGTGAAGAAGAGAACAAAATTTGGTGTAAAGTGGATGACAAGCAATATGAAATAGGAACTGCAGGTGAAAAAGAGGTCATGGAAGAGATACAAGGAGAGGGATGGAGAGCAGATGCATGAAGAATATAAGACTCAGGCTAGGAGAGTGACTAGTATGGTGAGGAAGGTGAAACTGGAATATGAGAAGAAATTGGCACTAAGATCCAAAGAAAATACTAGGGAATTTTTTAGCTATGTAGCTAGTAGGAGGAGAAATGATTGTGGGATAGAAATGGGAATAGAGTGACAGATGCAGAGGACATAGTGGAGTTGTTCAAAGAACACTTTATTGGAGTATTTCATCCTGGAGATGCAAATTTTAATACTAGAGAGATAGGGCAGGTTCGAGATTTAGAGGAGCAATTTAGAGGTACTCTGGATGTCAGTAAGCTGTGGGTTGGATGGTATTTCACCACAGGTTTTGAGAGAATGTGCTAAAGAACTGACATCTCCGTTGACCTGTCTTTTCAATAAAAGTCTAGCTACGAGAAAGGTACCCAAGGAATGCAAGAAAGGTAAGATAGTGCAAGCCATTTCATAAGGGTGGTAGCAGACTGGAAGTTCTAATTATAGGCTAGTTTGTGTTTCATCAGTAGTTAAAGATCTTGGAGAAATTAGTGAGGGATCATATACAGCATTGGGCAAATGAAGTTAATGTCATCTGTGAGAGTCAACATTACTACAGAGTTATTACTGCAGACTCTTTCTGTAGTAATATGATTGTCTTTTATAATAAAGTGACAAGAACAGTTGATAAGGGAAAGGCATATATTGCCTTTTTATTTTTTTTATTTTTTTTTATTTTATTTTGCAAATGCATTTGACAGAGTGCCACATGATAAGCTGATATTTAAGTTGCAGCAAATGAGTTTAGATGTTGGGTTAGTCAACAAGAAGGTTACAAGTGGGGTCCCACAGGGCTCAGTACTGGGACCTGTATTGCTTCAACTTTATATCAGTGGCATTGTCAATGGATTGCAGTGGGATATTCATTTATTTGCAGATGATGAGAAACTAGGAAGGGTTATTAGTAATAGTGCAGATGTGCAAATGAATGGGGGTGTCAGTTTAATGCAGCAAAATGTAAAGTCTTAGAGTTTGGGATACATCGATGAGAGGCTGTATACTCGATTGGAGGAGCTGTACTGGAGGAAGTAGGGGGTTGATGATTGAAACTGAAATTCATGGAACATATTGCGAAGGTGGTGAAGGTAACCCAAAGGATTGCTGCAATACTGAGAAGGACACTGACCTACAGAGATAAATTATCATTCCGTTGTATACCTGATCAGACCACACTTAGGCTATTGTTCTCAAATTTGGCCCCCAGGATTTGAAGGGGATAAATTAACCGTGGAAAAGATGCAGAGGCAGATAACAAACATGGTTTCAGGTATTTCTGATATTAGTTATGAGGATCAGCTGAGGGAATGTGGACTGCAGAGTTTGGTAGATAGAAGGAGAGGTGATATGATTGAGACTTTTAAACCGTTGAGATGTAGTGAAAGAACTTCCCACGGTTAACACTGGGGAGTTCTTTCACTTGGTGGAATAACGGGAAGGAGCGATGACAAGGATTATCCCTGAAAATTACAAAAGGAAGTTGTAAGCAAGAGGGTGAGGAGTGGTTTCTTTGTATGGAGGGTGGTTGAACAGTGGAATGCATTGCCTGATAGTGGTGAGAGTAAGAACAGTCAATGAGATCAATGTGTGGTATGATAGATTTTGTATTTCCTAGGAAGGACCTCCCACGATGAGCCTTTTGACTCCATGAAGGCCTGAATAATAATAATAATAATAATTTCTTTATGAAAAAATTTGGAGATTTTTATTCTCAACATCTGTATTTTTTTTTTTTTTCATTTTTTAACATATATATCATTAGTAATGTTCCATTACCATTTCTAGTTTGCAGCAGCTTGTATCATGAATGTGAAATCTGTTGTTTGTCAATTCTATATTGAACTTGTTACATTTCACTGATAATGATCTGTTATTTTCAGACAAATATCTGAAGTACTCTGATATTTATTATCATTAATTCACATAAACACAAGAACAGGTTTGTTTAATGTTATTAAACTTATACTTGTAAGTGTTATGCAAAAAATTTAAATAATAATGAAACAAGTAATTTAGTATTTGTTTTATTTCTATTGTTATTTGTTTTATTTTTTAAGATTTTGCATGTGCATCATACTTTGCAAAAAATTAGCATTGTCAAAATTCTATTCAATGCAGTACACCATAGGGACTGAATGTCATTGAAAGGAACATGCTACTTAATGGTTTAAACCACTGTTAGATGCAACAAGTCAGACACTTGTTTATTTTTATTTAGCTAAATCTTATTTGTTTCATATAAATAAAATAAATAAACATTCTTCATCAATGGAAAAAAAATGAAAAATTAAAGTACTTATCAGGCTTCAAATGCTACAACCACTTAGCTATAAATGAGTCTTCAAACAGTCTGCAGATGATAAAACTGTGCACCAAATGAGTATAATATTATTATTATTATTATTATTCAGGCCTCCAAGGAGTCAAAAGACTCATCGAGGGAGGTCCTTCCTAAGACATAAAGTCTGTCAAGACTCATCGAGGGGAGGTCCCCCCCTGAGAAACACAAAGTCTATCATACCACTCTTTAAACTCGCTGACCGTTCTTGCTCCCACCACTCCATCAGGCAATGCATTCCACGACCCAACCACCCTCCACACAAAGAAACCACTCCTTACCATCTTGCTCACAGTTTCCTTTCGTAACTTCCAGGGATGGCCTCTTGTCATCACTCCTTCTTGCTGTTCAACCAAGCGAAAGAACTCCCCAGTGTCAACCCTGTAACCACCTCTCAACAGTTTAAAAGTCTCAATCATATCACCTCTCCTTCTTCTATCCACCAAACTCTGCAGTCCACATTCTCTCAGCCGATCCTCATAACTATCCTTGTACAGTCCAAAAACCATCTTTGTCATCCATCTTTGTATCCTTTCCACAGTTAATTTATCCCCTTCAAATCCTGGGGACCAAATCTGAGAACAATAGTCCAAGTGTGGTCTGATCAGAGACTTATACAACGGAATGATAACCCTCTTATCTCTGCAGGTCAGTGTCCTTCTCATAATAGCAGCAATCCTCTGTGTTACCTTCACCACCTTTGCAATATGTCCCCTAAACTTCAGGTTTCTATCAATCATCAACCCCAGATCTCTTGTCTCCCCTACTTCCTCCAGTATAACTCCTCCCATAGAGTATGCAGCATCCCATCGATGTTTCCCAAACCTCAAGACCTTACATTTTGCTGCATTAAACTGACACCCCCATTCATTTGCCCATCTATCTAGCTTATTTAAATCCTCTTGCAGGGCTACCACATCCGCACTATTACTAATAATCCTTCCCAGCTTCGCATCATCCGCAAACAACTGAATATCCCCCTGCAATCCACTGGCTATGTCATTGATATAAAGGTTAAACAATATAGGTCCTAGTACTGAGCCCTGTGGGACCCCACTTGTAACCCTCTGCCTCCTGGAAACTGCTCCACCATACACAACTCTCTGATACCTATCAGACAGCCAATCCTGAATCCAGTTGACCAATCTGACATCCAGACCCATGTGCTGCAACTTAAATATCAGCTTATCATGTGGCACCCTGTCAAATGCCTTCGCCAAGTCTAAGAAAATTGCAGTATATGCCTTTCCCTCATCTAATGTTCTTGTAACTTTATTATAAAAGGCTAGCATATTGCTAAAACAAGAGCATCCTTTCACAAATCCATGTTGATTCTCACAGATAACATTACCCTCATCTGCCCAATGCTGTATACGCTCCCTCACTACTTTCTCCAAGATCTTAACAACTACTGATGACACACAGACTGGCCTATAATTAGACACTTCCAGTCTGTTACCACCCTTATGTAATGGCACTATCTTACCTTCCTTCCATTCCCTGGGCACCTTCGCCAAAGCCAGACTTTCATTGAAAAGCCACGTTAAAGGCACTGTCAATTCCCTAGCACATTATCCACAGCTTTACTGACATCCAGAGTACTCAGTATCTGAAACACACTCTCCTCCTGTACCTCCAGACCTCGAACCAGTCCTATCCCTCTAGCATTAAAACTGACTCCTCTAGGATGAAATACTCCAATAAAGTGTTCATTGAACAATTCCACTATGTCCTCTGCATCAGTCACTCTATTCCCATTTTTATCCCACAATATCATTCTTCCACAGTCATTTCTCCTCCTACTGGCCACATAGCTAAAAAATTCCTTAGGATTTTCTTTGGATCTTAGGGCCAATCTCCTCTCATATTCCAGTTTCGCTTTCCTTACCACACTAGTCGCTCTTCTGACCTGTGTCTTATATTCTTCATGCATCTTCTCTTCACCTGTCTCCTTATATCTCTTCCATAGCCTCTTTTTCACATGCAATTCCTGTTTAATATTGTTTGTCATCCATTTTACTCCAAATTGCGTCCTCTTCTTCACTCGTGGTATACAACTTACCATTGCTGATAACAAATATTCTTTCACAATTTCCCACGCACTAGTGATATCCCAGCCTTCCAATTCCTCCCTCCATGAAACTTCCCGAAGTTGACGTCTAAGACTATTATAATCACCTGCCTTATAATTCCACATAAGTTCCCGTCTCTTTGATACTCCTGCATGTCTATTCATTTTCCAAGTCAACACCATATGGTCACTCTCCAACTGGTGGGAGAGACGTCAACTCAGTTATTATCAACTCTTCTGATGCTATAACCAAATCCAAAACTTTTGAACCTCTTGTTCCCTCTGTTACATGTTGCCTAAGACATTTTTCCCTCAAGAATTCTAGAAATTCCATTCCCCTATTGCTACATGCATCTTCCTCTCTCCAATTTATACTACTGAAGTTAAAATCTCCCATAATAATCATTCTTCTTGCATTTGCCAAACTTAGCTGTCTAAACATCTCCTGGTCCCCATCCTCTGTGCTCCTGGGTCTGTAGCAACACCCCACTAAATATCCTGTCTTGCCTACCTCTACCTCACACCATACACTCTCAAAATCATTTGTCTCACTTCCTTCTCCACTCTTAGAGGACATAGGTCATCACTTATCATAAGCAATACCCCACCACCACGCTTTCCCCTCCTATCCTGACGAAAAATGCTATACCCAGCGACTTCTATTCCTGTTGTTATATCCCCTTCTGTCAACCACGTCTCAGTGATTGCAATAATTTTTGGCCAGACTGATGCTATCTGCGCCACCAATTCCTCTCCCTTATTCCGGACACTCCTGGCATTAGTATAAAGCATATAAATGCCATTGTTTCTATACCCAGCATTATCCCTTCTAGACTCCACTGGGCTCAGTGTTACCTGACATTGTCTCCCTTCTCCCAAGTATCCATTCTCACAGGAGGCCACCCCTGCTATCATCCTCCCTGGGACACACTGACTCGTTCAGAACAGCAATCTCTCCAGATGCCTACGTCCTTCCTCATTCAAATGTAAACGGTCTCTCGCATACAATTCCTCTCTTTCCTCAAACGCACTCCAAGCATCCACATATACCAGTCCTCTCTTGTCACACATTCTCGCTATTATGCCATTCAATATCACCGCTTTTCTGCTCAACTCATCATTATCATACCTAGGCAACACGCACACTATTTTTCTTCTCTCTGTCTTCTTCCGTACAGTCTCAAGCAAAAATCTCATATCTCTCGCTGCCCGACTTACATTACCACTCAAGTCATTCGTTCCTACCATCACAATCATCTCATCCACCCTTTCACCTCTCTTAATTGCCATAGCCACCCTTTCTATTGTTCCTCCTGGCAAACACTCCTCACGCATCCTATCTTGAACACCACGGATCATTGAGTCGCCATACATTATACCTCTTACCATTCCCTCGCTCCTATTGTTTCTATTCTCTCCTCTTCTTTCATTCCCATACCTCTCTTTTCTACTGTTTCCATTCTCTCCTCTTCTAGCACTCCCATACATCTCTCTCATTCCCTCTCTCCTACTGTTTCCATTTTCTCCACTTCTAGCACTTCCATATCCCTCTCTCATTCTGTCTCTCCTACTACTGTTTCCATTCTCTCGTCTTCTAGCATTCCCATACCTCTCTCTCATTCCATCTCTCCTACCGTTTCCATTCTCTCCTCTTCTAGCACTTCCATATCTCTCTCATTCTGTCTCTCCTACTGTTTCCATCCTCTGTCTGCTAGCATTCCCATACCTCTCTCTCATTCCCTCTCTTCTACTGTTTCCATTCTCTCCTCTTCTAGCACCCCCATACCTCTCACTCATACTCCCTAAATTCTCTCTCTCTCCTACTCTGATTCGCCTTGCATTTATCTCATCCATTCTCCTAATCTTATCTTTCATACTTCTGCTCTCATTCACAAGACATTCCACCTCCTCTTTCAACTCATCTATCTCCCTCTGCAGGTCAGTCACTCTTAATCTAAATTCACTCTCCCAAACAAAACCATCTCCTAAACTTTCAGTCATTCACACCTTCCACACTATCAACTATTATTTTCTCATTCTCTCCTATCACACTACTTGTCTTCCTACATTCATTCCCCGTTCCTGGAGCAACAAAGTCGGATATCGATATATCTAATGTACTTATTTCCTCCAACTGCCTGCATTTTGCGCACATACGCTCTCCACTCTCTTTAACAAGCCACATATGTAATTCCCGAGACGCATCCATGCCGCAAGTACTGCATGCCACAAAGTCCCTTATGATATTGCTAATAATTGAATTCTTAAATGGCGGAGGATTTGGGGTTACGCCACTTGCGACTGCTGCTGAATCCACCATCATTCCTTTCTGCCGAGTAGCGTAATCTTTAATAATTATTCAATTAATAAATAAGAGGGAAAAAAAAATTACAAACATCAGAACTTTTAAGTACTAAATATAATTAAATAAAATGAAATATAACTAAATACAGTAACTTAGCTTCGTTTTGTCTTCCACCGTTACGCGTTCGATTCCGACGGTACCAAAATATATTATATCGCGACAGCAACTAACTTCCAAAAAACAACCACTGAAGTACACTCGTATTCAGAGAAACAATTTAGCACTCAAAAACGTAGAAAAACGGGGGGAAAAGCGGTCTATTCACCGATTAAAAATCACTTTCTTCTGCACAGCTCAAATTCACCGCCACGTGCTCAAAAGTAGTAAGGCACCGATGGGATTCGAACCCACGATCTCTTGTTTACTAGACAGGTGCTTTAGCCAACTTAGCCACGGCGCCCTGTTAAAAAAAACTCTGTAAATGTTTGATGGGATTCGAACCCAGGTCTGTAACCAACGTCGTCAATTCAGTGCGCATTATTCTACCTCTCCAAACAATTATATAGAAGTCCAGTGTGCATGTATTTATTGCAGATGACTCAAAATGAAAGCATAAACATGTGCTCCTAGCCTTTCTTTCATGTGAAAAACACAAAATTACACAGGCTGAAAATCAGAGTTCTAACTTATTTCTGAGACTTATTCTTTGCAGTACTGTATTAAGACACTCATTGTAATTAAAAGTTAATTCTGTACACTATGTAAATATCAGAATAAAAACATACAATTTTATTGTATAAAATTGCAAAGAGGGGTGAAGAAGTGTGGGAATATGGGGGATACACATTTGAACACACAATGATATAATTTGTAATTATTTATAACAGCAGTTTAATGAAAAGTCAAAATGATTTTTTCTGTCATATCACCTATTTCTTTGAAATAAGTGATATTAAGTACTAAATTTACATCTTAATGCAAGCTTTTAATTTTTTTTTGGGGGGGGGGGAGCAAAGAGCTATAAATAAGCCTTCAAACAGTTTGAAGATGATAAAATTTATTATAATAAGCTAAATGGTTGTTTTATTGGTTTTCTTGCTGTTTGACATGGGAAAAAATAAAAATTATTGAAAAAGAGCCTAAAAGGCCTTGATTTTGGCAATTAATAGGGTTTATTATAAACAAGTCTTTATTTCATAGCCAAATGTACAGAAACTTGAAATTTCAAAAAAAAGAGCACTTACAAGAATACAGTCCTTGACACTGGAGTTGCATAGAATTACATTACTTAAAAGACATGAGCCCTATCAAAAGCCCACATGTTTGCCTTTTGTTAGTGCATTGATTAGGTTTCACTAGCGTGATTGACAGTTGTTTTAAACTGTTTGTTCTCATCAAGTTATGCTTTGACCGTGATTTCACTGATGAAAAATACAACTCGTGTATAGAGGCTTAAGTGCTGTGAAGACATAATGTTGGAGGTTTAATGGATTTTTTACAACACTCAAAGGATTAAAAAGAATTTAATACTTCCTATATTCGTCCTAGTCACTAGGACATCTACGGGGATTACAAAAATAACTAATGTAACATAACACATATGGTCATTCAGGCTTGGCTTACCATGTCTTGGACACCACCCACAGAGTATCATGGAAGAAAACCACCATGCTCCATCACAGCAAATTCAAGAAAGAGAGACTATTCTTAGAAGCAGCAGCAGCTCTTAGAAATCAACCAAATCTTAATAAATACGGTTGCACTAAGCTTCCGAAAATTTGGGAAACACTCATCACCAGAGATCCTACTTTATATATTCCAGGCCACCTACAACTGCCCTTAGAGGGTGCTCCACCTAGATAGGACTTTAGTGTCACCCACGTGGTTGGGCTTAGTATTGTATGATATTTGTGTTATGTTACATTAGTTATTTTTGTAATCCCCGTAGATGTCCTAGTGACTAGGACGAAATATAGGAAGTATTAAATTCTTTTTAATCCTTTCTGAGTGTTGTAAAAAATCCATTAAACCTCCAACATTAAGAAAAATACAACTCTCTGATATGAGAATTCAGTGATGCTAAACAGAGAGTTTTTTGCTCTCTTTTCACTTAGTCTCTGACATTAAACAATTCAAAACAGCTGTCAGGCCAGTGACACTTAATCAATGCACTAATAAAAGATGAACATACAGGCTATAGAGACAGAGACTGTGTCTTAAGTAGTACAAACCAAGGCGACTTAAATGCCAAGGATTGTATTTTCATTAGCTCTCTGATTTTTTGAAATTTTAAGTTTCTATACATCAGCAAATTCCTGATATGTATCCTCAAGGAATGTACAGGATATGATAGTACCACATGAAAAATTTACATCATTACTAACTTCCTACAATTTTCCTCCAAATCAATCTGTTACTTGTCAAGACTCCAACATTATCAGATCTTATATTTCTGTCTTCTAAGGCACTTTTTACTGTATCAATCTACCTATATCTTCGTCTTCCTGTGGGCCTTTTTTTCCTACCAACCTGGCAGAGAACACTTGTTTTGCTAATCTTTCCTGTCCCATTCTGTTTAAGTGACCATACCACCTGAGATTAGCTCTGCTAATACATTCCTTCTGGATGCTAACAATGTTAAGTTCTTTCCTAACATCATTGTTTTTAACATGATATTGCCATTGATGCAATCTTTTCATGCCCCTAATCTTTTTCAGGACTCTTGTATGTCTCTGGTCTTTCATGAAATGTTTTACTTCTAACCCAGCTCTCAGATGCATAGGTTAAAATTGGTTTGAACACTTTTTTATGTACAGCTACTTTAGTGTTTTGACTAATTTCTCTCTTATTCCATATAAATTTATTCAGTTGACTTCCCACCATATCAGCTTTGTTGATTCTGTTGTCTATTTCCATATTTAATTTACCATCTTCACTAAAAGTTCCTGGCAGCTAAAATGTTTTACATGTTCTGTAGATTTTCCCATTCACAATGCAGTTGATATTTTCAGTGCTTCTGCCAATTTTCGTTCTATTTGTCTTGTTATTGCTGACCTTCATACCATATCTATTACACCAGTCATTCAATTTAGTTGGGGAATCTTGCAGACTTGTACTTCCTTCAATTCTAATTGCTGACTTACAGGTGTGGTAAGGCTTGTGTTCGTCGCAAATGTTGATTGGATTTTAATAGTATAGATGCGAATACAGATTGATAAGAAAATAACTATTTATTAACTTAATTGCTAATATTTCGCTGGTATTCTATCCAGCTTCTTCAGAATACACAAAGTTTGTTACAGTAGCAAGACTACCACAATCCGGTTTAACAGTGGGACTAGTATGAGTAATTGTGGTGCACAACACAAAGACTAAAGTCCTAATTAGTCCTTTAGTCTTTGTGTTGCAGACTTACAACTCAAATAAAGACTAAGTCTTGCTTGATATAATGGCCCACTGACACCATACAACTGCAGCATTTTGAATAGCTTCTCTCTTGGCACCGTGTCACATGCCTTTTCCAGATCTACAAAACTTAAATACAGATCTTTGATATATTCCCATGATTGCTCAACTATTTGTTGTAAAGTGAAGATCTGATCCTGACAGCCTCTATTTGGCCTGAATTCAGCTTGTTCTTCACCAAGCTTTCCTTCAGTGTTTTTTACCCTGTGCTGTCATCACTGCTTGTCTCAATTATAATCAATTACAGTACTCGTTCCTCCATTTCTGAGCTTCTTCAACAATCTCCAGAATATCTTGCTACCTTCTTGATATTTATTTTCTATATTCTTACCAAAGTCTTCTTCTCATGACTTCTGCTTAGTTTTACAATGTTACCTCTTTAACTTCCTGTGTCCACCATCGAGTTCTGATTTTTCTATCCTTGCAGACAACCTCACCTCATGCCTCTCTGGCTGAATCAATCAGGGTTTTCTTCAAGGCTTGCCACTGAATCTCCAAGGTTTGGTTCCTGTTCTCAAACTCCTCCATTTTTTCTTCAATAATGTTTGTGTATTTTAGTCTACATTCATATCTGAGAGCTGCTCAACTTTTATTCACTTTAAAACTTTCTTACGTGTTCTTCTTTTCGATATGAAATTCAGTTTTATCATGCTCAGGACTAAATGGTGATCATTTCCAATCATTCAAATCCTCTGTACACTGTAGTGTCCTGCACCAGGGAGAAAGCATCAACAATAACATAATGAGACTTTTCTTATTCCTTGCCTCTTCCCTCCATGTGAATTTTGCACATTTTTATGTTGGAGCATTGTGTTAGTAATAACCATTCCATGTCCTGAGCAGAAATCCTACAGATATTTGCTATTATTATTAGCTTTGCTCTTTTCACCAAATTTTCCCAAAATATTTTTGTATGTCTCACAATCAATTCCTACTCTGCTATTTAGATCCCCAACAAGGACCAACTTTTCCTTTTTCATTGTGTCAGTTGCTTTCTCTAAAGCCTCAAAAAATTCCTCCACTTCTACCTTAGTAGAACTTTCTGTGGGACCATAGGCACAAATATGGCTCATTGTCTAGTTCCCCATTTTGATAAATGCCCACATCACTCAACTTGAAGTTGCCAGCCATTCAAGAAGATTAGCCTCATATTTAGTATTGAATACTATGGCTACTCCTTCTGAATTTTTTCTATACATTTGGCTATGAAATAAAGATAAAATATAAAATAAATATGAAATATAATATCCCTATTTCTATTAATAATTAAAGCAATATATACTCAGGCTAAAATTAGCTGATATCTTGAAGTTAACTCGAAGAATTTAAATATGAAAATACCTGAAAATTATTTATATACTTAGTTGTAAACTGCAAGTCCAATAACACAGATTTGTTTACTTCAACCATAATAAAATTTTATGGTATCTTATATTTATGAAATCATTCTTTTTTGCTGAATAGCCACATCTTTCTAGTTTTGAACATAAGTTCAAAATGTATAAAATTAATTTCATTAAATTTTGATTATATCTATTTATAAACAGCACGATATTTTATCCATTTCCTTAATCCTTCTGCCATGAAATTTTATTTTTTTTGTTAATATTTAGGAATCACATAAACTAACATTTTTGGTGGGTTAAGACAATCTATACCTGCAAGTGATACTTGAAAGGAAACAGTGTTACAGGCCAAGTTTCCTTTTTTACAGAAGGTCCATCACCCAACAATTCTGAGTTTTACATCCTTTCGTAGTATAATGATATCATAATGAGATAAACTACATGATTCTTATAGCCCCTTAAGAAATTGGAACGGGACTGCCTTTTAATGATTCGTTTTTGTAAAATGTCATCATTTTACAAAAAATGCTCACATTTTCAGCATTTGAAATTTCATGAAAATTATGCAATATTCTTTTGTAAGCACTACTGGATCCATCATAATCACTGCTAAAAAGCAACAACAAAAATCTAGCTAGTAAGTGACAGACAAAGCATGCGATTTCATATATTGAACAAATTTGTACATCTCTTATTCCTTTCTCCCCTTCAACATGTACTTACTCTTCTTGGCACTCTATGAGTTATGATTCTCTCAGCTGTGGGCAGACAGAGTAGATGATATTTGACCTGAAATGCTCAAAATATTATTATTCAGGCCTCCATGGAGTCAAAAGACTCGTTGTGGGAGGTCCTTTTCCTAGGAAACACAGTCTATCATACCACTCATTGACTGTTCTTGCTCTTACCACTCTATCAGCAATGCATTCCATGGTTCAACCACTCTCTTGCTCACAGCTTCCTTTCATAACTACCATTGATGTCCCCTTGTCATTGTTCCACCAAGCGAAAGAACTTCACAGTGGCAACGCTGTAACTAACTCTCAACAGTTTAAAAGTCTCAATCATATCACCTCTCCTTCTATCTACCAAACTGCAGTCCACATTCCCTCATCCTATCTTCTTAACTAACAACATTGTACAGTCCTGAAACCATCTTTGTTATCTGCCTCTGTACCCTTTCCACAGTTAATTTATCCCCTTCAAATCCTAGGAACGAAATTTGAGAACAATAGTCTAAGTGTGGTCTGATCAGGGTCTTATACAATGGAACAATAACTCTTTTATCTGTGCAGGTCAGTGTCCTTCTCAGTATTGCAGCAATCCTCTGGATTACCTTCACCACCTTTGCAATATGTTCCCTGAATTTCAATTTTCTATCAATCATTATCCTCAGATCTCTTGTCTCCCCTACTTGGTCCAGTACAACTCCTCCAATCTAGTATGCAGCCTCTCATCGATGTATCCCATATTTCAAGATTTTACATTTTGCTGCATCAAACCGACATCCCCATTCATTCATTTGCCCATCTGTCTAGTTTATTCAAATTCGCTTGCAGGGCTGCCACATCTGCAAACAACTGATTCCCCCCCCCCCCTTGCAATCCACTGACAGTGTCATTGATATAAAGTTAAACAATACAGGCCTCAGTACTGAACCCTGTGGTACCCCACTTGTTGTAATCTTCTGTCTCCTTGATATTGCCCCACAATGCACAAATCTGATACCTATCAGACATCCAATTGGACATTTATATTTTTGGGCATTTATATTTCCATTAATCACGTAAATTCTGCCCTCACCTTTTGATGTCATACGACCCCAGATCATAACACTAAGTGGGTGTTTCACGGAGCTGTAATGCAATCAGGATGCAAATCTTCTCCGATTCTTCTCCTTACGTATTTTATGCCATCACTACCAAACAGGGAGATTTTGGTCTCATCACTCCAGATAACACTGTCCCATTGTTCCGCTGTCCAGTTAACATGGGTTTTAGCCCAATTTAATCTTTTCAACCTTTGTTTGAGAGATAAAAATGGCTTGTTTCGTGGAATTCTAGCATTTAGACCAAATTCCTGCAGTCTGCACCGAACAGTCCTTGCACTCAACTTCACATTGTATTGCGCTATTTCATCTTGTATACACCCAGATGATTTTCTTTTGTCACGTAGTCACAGTCTCTCAATTCTTCAATAGTGACTGTCTCCTTATACCTGTTCAAACATTTAGAAATGCTGCCTTTGGTTAAGTTTCCACCAATTTTTCATCTAATTTCTTCATAACTGTAGCCTTGTTCACTTAATAGTACTATTTTACATTGCTTTCTGGGTGACCAATCAAGTCTTTGCACCATTTCTTTAATTTTATTAAGTTTTACCAGCTCATTAATTGAAAGAACACAAAAAAAAACAACCAACATGATAGCAATCACATAACACACTAACAAATGTGTCCTCCTCTCAGCACCAATACATAACATCAATAACTGAATTCTACTGTGACCTTATTGGCTCATTGCCAAAACAAGATGACACCTGATTGGCTCTCTAAACACTGATGCTCATGGGCTACATTCAAATAAAGGACAGCTACTTCATATCAACCTAAGCAAGTTGTGCTTCTTTTTTCTGGTTATTTGGCTATAACTTTTCTTAGAATACAGATAATTGAACAAACTTTGTTGCATTACATTCTTGATTAAATTTTCTTTCCATTGATATATAATTTTATGGTATTACACCAAAACAAAGTGGTGTTATGAGCCATCAAACTTCAAAAATACACTTTTTCCAAAATACACAATTACTAAAGTAAGAGTGTCCCTTTACAAATCCATGTTGACTCTCACAGATAACATCCTCACCTGCCCAATGCTGTATATGGCCCTTCACTATTTCCAATGGCACTATCTAACCTTCCTTCCATTCCTTGGGTACCTTTCCTGTAGCCAGACTTTCATTGAAATGCTAGGTCAACAAAACTGTCAGTTCTTTAGCACATTCTCTCAAAACCCATTATGAAATAACAATTCTGAGTGTGTTCCAAATACCCAGTATTTAGAACACACTCTCCTCTAAACCTTGAACCTGCCCTATCCCTCTAGTATTAAAACTTTCATCTCCAGGATGAAATACTCCTCCATTCCCACAAGATGCCACCCCTGCTGCCATCCAACCTGGGAATTCTAGTTTCCCTGCATTGATGCATTGACTTGTTCAGAAAACAGCAATCTCTCCAGTTACCTATGTCCTTCCTCATCCAAATGCAAGCAGTCTCTCGCATACAGTTCCTTCCTATCCTCAAATGACCTCCAAGCATTCACATATTCCAGTCCTCTCTTCTGACACATTCTGACTATTATGCTATTCATTATTACTGTTGTTCTGCTCAGCTCGTCATTATCATACCTGGGTCACAGACATTATCTTTCCTCTTTTGTACAACCTCAAGCATGAATCTCAGATCTCTTGCCACCTGATTTACACTTCCTCTCAAGTCATTCGTGCCCATTATCACAATCATCTCATCCACCCTTTCACCCCGCTTAATTGGCATAGCCACACTTTCTGTCATTCCTCCAAGCAAACACTCCTCTGTCATCCTATCTTGCACGCCAATGATCATCTAGTCTCCATACATCACACCTCTTATCACTTTTTTCCTTGATTCCTCACCTGCATCCCTCACTCAATCTCTTCTAACCCCTTTTGTCTGTGTTCCCCTACTTACCTGCTGTTCTGTGGCATCACTCTATCCCTGGTTCCAGCACTCCCTTAGATTCTTGTCATTCCCTCTCTCTGTTTCCATAAGATTTTTTGCAGTAGATGTTAGTATTCACTTGTAGTCTCTCTGTTTTCAGCAGAATGCCTAATTTTTCCAAAAATGAGAGGAGGCATTCAAAAGGCACTAAATAAACTTCTAGGTTAGAGACATCAGTTAATGTTTATTGTTGGTGGAAGGTAATAAACTTAGCTGGACAGTTTATTGTCAGGAAAGAAGGTAACCACCCATTTATATTTTTGTATCATTCTTGAGCTTGGTTCTGAAATGCCAGCAGCATAGGAGATAAGAACCCTACTTCAGTTGTGGCAGTCAGATTGGGCTGTAACTTGTTGCATCTTCCAGTGGTTAAACCATTAAGCAGCATGATCCTTTCAGTAATGTTCAGTCCCTATGAAGGTATGTTGTATTGAATAGAATTTTGGCAGTTTTAATTTGCTAATACTAATTTTTTTGCAAAGGATGATGCACAAATCTTTTGGATATATGTCAACCAGTGTGGTTAGTTGACAGTATGCTGAAATGAATAGGATGCCAGACAGTGACTGGGAGAGTTGAACATCAAGAATTATTTTTAATAATTTACTATTAGTAATGTACTATTACCATTTCTATCTAAAGATTTACATCATGAATGTGAAATCCATTAGTTGGTTCCATGGTTGGATGCAGAGATAAAATGAAGAGAATTATAGATATATATGGAAGAGTGAAGAAGTCAAAAATGAATGATGTTGGTATGTCTTAATGAAAGACTCACAAGTGACATTGTATGGGGATTCGATTAGAAGTGTGGTAAATGAAAAGATGCACAAGGTTTGTTTTCCCTGGAGGTAAAATGAATAGAGTGATTCAGGTGTTGGATATGAGGAGTAAGTGAGCAAAAGAGTTTGTGATGGTAATAGGAACAAATGACTTTACTGGGAACAAGGACAATGTAAGATTAGATATCTGGAGGTTTTAAGAAGGATAAAAGATAATAGTATGATAGGAAAGGTAGTCAGCACACTATGCAAGTATGACAATGATAAGATGAGATGTAGAGCAAGGATTATAAATGATATGTTAGCAGAAACGTATGAAGAGAAAGGAGTTTAGTTTGTGTGAAATGAGTTTGAAGATCAAATTGAACTCTATAAGAGTGATGGACTGCATTTGAATGGTGTAGGTCATTTGGAGAGACTGCTGCTGGAAGGGAGGCAGTGAGTGCAGAGAATGAATCTGAGCAAGTAAGAAGCAATGTGAAAGAGCAGGAAGGAGAGATTGAAGTGGTGCTTATGAATGAAGAAGTAGGCAGCACGAGTGTAGAGAATGAGAGAACAAGTGTCCAAGACGAACACAGTTTTAGATATGTTGATGATCAAAGAGTATGTGAATGCATATGTAGACAAGAAGGGAATGGGATGACCTGGGAGGTAGAGAAAACAGTTGGATTTGAAGAATGTTCTTCTGGGATGAGTAAGGAGAAAAAGAAATGGCTCAAGGAAGGTATAGAGAAGCCACACCTAATAAATGGTATCAGAGAAACTTGGTATAAAACCAGGAATGAGCTGTTATGTTTATATACGAATGCTAGAAGTATCAGAAACAAGGGAAATAAAATGATTGTATTAATTGAGTTCATTCACTCAAAAATTGTTGGAATAAGTGAGACATGGCTGGATGAGGATAACATCTTGACAGGAATAGAAATGGAAAGATATTATGTATTTTGTGAAAGGAAAATAGTTGCAGTAGTTTTGAAGCAGTATGGTGTTGAGACAGAGGTAAATAGAATGAAATACTTAGATGTTACTATAGACCTGGTAATGTGGAGGGGAGTGACCATGAAATGTATATGCAAATTAACCAAGTAAATATGAAAAGGATGATTTTAATTATGGCAATATAGATGGGGATGAGATTTCAACCTGAAGTAAACAAAATGCATTTCTTAAGTTTTCGAGGGACCACTACCTCACGCACTATGTAACAGAGGGCACACGAGGATTTGAGGGAATTGGATTTGATCATCACATCAGAGGATGTTATAAATGAGGTGTCAAATCTCCCTCCAATTGGTGAGACTGACCATGAAGTGATTACCTGGATGGTTGTCAACCATGTTAGGAAAGGGCATATGTGGAACTACAAGGCTGGTGATTATGAGAAGCTCAGGAGACAGCTTGCAGCTGTAGAATGGAATGAGGAGTTGGGTGGAAACAGTGCCGTGGGTAGGAGGCCCCCTTTTGCAAAACTTTTTTCAGCACCCCCATAAAATTCCATGAAAAATTTTTGCGAAAAATTTTACTTTGTTAAAAGTACAAAACAGTTTATACGCATACATAAAAATAAATGTTATTTAACAGTAGTAAAACATTGTAATCACTGAAATTCATTAATAAGGAATTTTTAATAATAAAAATTTTCAAAAATTTTTATTCCTTGATATATAAATACAACAGAATATATATATACTAGGGGGGCTTGTCCCCCTGATGCTTACAGCGCCCCCCCCCCCAAGTTCCGGATGGGTAGGCCGGTTCTCCTTGAATTCTGATAACTCGAATTTTGAAGACTTGAAAGGGGTTCCTTCCTCCGGGTCCCAACCTCCCCGAGTTCTGGACTGGTAGGTCGGTTCTCTTTGAATTTTGAAGACTCGACAGGGGTCCCCCCCCCTGAGTTCCAGACTGGTAGGCCTATTCTTCTTGAATTCTGATGCCTCGAATTTTGAAGACTCGACATTCAGGGTAGCCCTGAGTTTCAAAACGTTTCAAAAAAGGTTACAAAAAAAGCTTATCATTTTATATTATAGAGTAGATATAAACAAAAATTACTTTTATTTTAATATAAAAAGAAATATTACATAAAGATAATTTGGAGATATGATTTTATTTATATAACAATTAGGATAAATGTAGATTTATTTTATATATTTATCCGTCTTGCTTTAGCCGCCACAAAATTTTTAGTGATATCTTTAATATCTAATGAATCCATAATATTATTTTCAACTGATATAATTGATAAATCTGTTAGATGCTCTCCAGACATTGTTGACCGCAAATAATTTTTTATTGGTTCTAGTTTTGAAAAACTTCTTTTCCCTGATGCTACGGATATTGGTAATGTTAAATAAATACTCATCACGATCGCAGTATTCGGAAACGGGTCGGTTAATTTATTTTCATATATATAATTTAAAACATCCTGAGGAGCCGACTCTTTTTTAATAAAGCATTTCAATTCCTCAAATAAAGTCATACCATCAATATCGCGATTGTCGGAATCTTGATTGTTTCTCAGTTTTAAGTGCAAATCTTTACAATGCTTCATTAAATCTTCATCGCTCCAATCTTTTAATTTGCTAATGTCTCTTATAACTTTAAAGTGCTTGCTATGTTGTTTTAAGAGTATGAATCTTTTCGTGACTGAAGTTATCGAAATTCGTGTCCAAAATCGCGAAGAAAAAATTTATTTTAAAATTTTGTTTAGGATCATGCGTTGTCTCATCTGATGCTTCGTAACCAGCGATTTTTGTTTTTGTTCTTTTGTGAATGTCTGGAAAAATAGGATCAATATTAAGATCTTTTGCTACTTCTTTTGCAGTTCTAATAATATTTTCAAAATATTTATCTGTTCGGTGAGTATTTAATTCTTGTATAACATAATCAAGATTTTCTGTAATTTTTCCTATATCAAATGTTGGATTCTGCACTATTTTGCTTGCAACATTTACGAGACTTAAGATTTCATACCAAACATGAACAGAGCAAATAAATTTAAACAAATATTTGAAATTAAGTTGTCTGCCTGAACTCTAGAATTGATATCTTATATAGTTTGATCTTTCGTAATATCATAAAGAGCCTGGTAAATTTCCTTGATATTATTTTTAAGTGGCTTTGTTGCTTCTACTCTACTTTCCCACCTAGTAGCAGAAAGTGGTTTCACATTTAAAACACAAATGTGTTTTTTTAATATAGCCCAACACTTAACAGATATTGAAAAATAATTAATTCCTGTATTAGCCCAAAAAAATTTAGTTTCACAGAATATATTAACTGCATCATTAACTACCAAATTTAATTAATGAGCCGCACATGGAATAAAAAAAAGCCCTTGAATTTATTTCAAGGATTTTTTTCTGCAGTCCATTATGTTTGCCTTGCATATTTGAACCGTTATCATAAGCTTGGCCGCGTAAATCCGAAATGTTAATATTCAATAATTTTAAATATTTTTTTATAAATTGAAATAGTCCTTGCCTAGTGGTATCCTCTACAGATTGAAAACCCAAAAAATGTTCATGAATTTCTGCTATATTTGTATCTTTATTTTGATTGACAAATCTAATAACAATATTTTTGTTGAAAGTTTATTTTTCACTTGGTTAGAGTATAATGAATTTAGTTTAATCCTTTATCCAAGTGTGAGCAAACAAAGTTTGTGCCTGAAAGTATCTTCAGGACTGGGGTAAGGTGGTACAACATCGGGACAACTTGTTGCAAAGGTGGAGCAAGATACCAACACTCCTATCTCAGTATCTCCTATAATGCAAAGCACATCTCCTTGCGGATATGTCTAATGTTATGCATTAAGGGAAGGGCCACTACCCAGACTAGTTTTGACCTTTATTGAGGTCTCTTCAGTGGGAGCCAGTCCTGAAGATACTTTCAGGCGCAAACTTTGTTTGCTCACACTTGGATAAAGGATTAAACTAATAACAATAGATGATTGTTCTGTGTGGCTTATATCCGGAGTAGTGTCAAGAATTAATGAATAATATTTCGCCTATTTAACCATTTCTAAAATTTTTTGTATTTTATCACATAAATAATGAGCAGTGTTCCTTTTTTGTGATGTTTGGATGCGATGCAAGTGTTCCGCCATTATCGAATCAAATTTAGCAACAGTTTCTACTAACTTTAAAAAATTGCTGTTATTTTCAAAAAGTTTTTGTGAAGAACCTCTAAAAGCTATACACTGTCTTGATAAATATTGTATTATGTAGATTAACCATTCTATAACAGATTGCCAATATTTTTTCTCAATTTCGTATAGTCTTTTTTGTGTGTAATCAATAATGCATTTCTTAATCAACAACATTTTAAGTTCGCTGTATTTTGAACAGTTTTTAATGTGCGCAGAACTTGTCTCATGTATTTTTAGTATATGACTCAAATGTTGCCAATCGTTACAACCGTATTCATTAGTAAGTTGGAAATTTTGAGTACCAAATATTTTGCAATAATAACAGAAAACCGAATTTTGCGATTCTGAATAAATTAATAACTTCGTAAAAGTTTTTCTCCATTTGCTAAAGTTAGATAATAGTATGAATCAGAAAACTTGCCGCTAGATTCATCTTTGGGAAATTCTTTATTTACTACTTGATGTGAGCAATGCTCAACTAAACAATCTCTAACTTTGGTAGTTATATGATTTGGCCAAGTACCTGGATCATTAACATTAAAATTTAAAGTAAAATTTGAAGTTTCGTGTTTTCTCTAAATCGGAATCCAATATTTCTTCTGCTGCAACTTCTGTAGACAGTCCTGTCAGGCCAGTTTCATATTCGCATATAACATTTGTTTCTTCTTAGTTATCTTGTGTCTTCTCTTTTTCTGTAGTAGAGCTACATGGAGTACTTGCGTTGTCAGAACTTTCTGTTCTTCGTTTTTTATGTGATCCTGAAGTTAAAATTTATTCAGCGATCCAGCCAATTTATGTTCCAGTTGTACTCGTTGCAATTGTCTTTTCCTGTTTTGTGCACCAGATAACTTCTTTGGCTTTTTTCCCCGACATCTAGGGGTTAACACACTTGGTTAGACTTTAAATTAAGAAGAGTGTTAAAAGTTTTCCACCAAAATAAATAATTTCTGAAATTTTCCCTTTTTTTATCTTTTAACCCCTTAATCAACTATTATTTTTAAGGTGAATGGCCCAAGACTGGCTATTTTTTTTTATTACAAAAATTGATTTTTTCAGAGGCTTTGAATAATAAATATGCTTACATTTTAGGTATTTTTTGAAAATTAACATGTAGAGATATTAGCCACTGATTGATTTCTCAGTGATATTTATTTAATATTTTTTACATTCCAGTAATTGTTTAATAATTCAGAAATTTCTAGAATATTAGAATTATTTATTAAAGAAATTAGTATAAGGACCCCAACCCCAATGTCTTCAAACCAGAACAAGAACAAATATATAAATAAACCTCTTATAGAAAATTATTTATTTTCTAGATGTCTCCCCAACATAAGATAAAAATCTTTTGTTTTCAAAATAAGATAATTGACTAAAATGAAACAATTTAACTGATTTTCAAACTTAGCAAAAATAAAGGGTGTCCCAAAATTCACGCAAGATTTTAATTTAGCGCCATTTGTGCGGTAAAGTGTTGCCAACGAGAAAAAAAGACACGTGGCAGCTGACAGTTCAGGGTTATTAAAACTGGAGCGCTACACACGAAAGAACAACTCATTTTCATTGTTAAGCAATATTTTAAAAATAATGAAGGTTTGGCAGCTATAGTTTGCAATTTTCTTACAAAATATGGTCAGAATAGTGATTTAACTTCATCAACTGTGAAAAGATTAATTAAAAAATTCAAGGAAACTGGATCAATTAGTGATCATATACACTCTGGCCGTCGTTCAACAGAAAACGTCGAAGCAGTTTGTGAGGGTGTTGCTGAGCGTCCAGGAACATCAATTCGGCACCGTGGTCTTGAATTGGGCATTTCAAGAAGTTCTCTACAGTGTATTCTCATGAAAGATTTGCATCTTTATGCTTACAAAGTTCAATTGCTCAAGAACTGAAGCCTACTGACCACACACAGCGAAGAGAGTTCATTGAATGGATTATGGAACAACAACAAGTGGATGCTTATTTTTCGAACAAAATCATATTCAGCGATGAGGCTCATTTTCATCTTGATGGCTTCGTTAATCGACAAAATTGTCGCATTTGGGGTTCAGAAAATCCACGAGTGATTGTTGAGAAACAAATGCATCCACAACGGTCACTGTTTGGTATGGATTTTGGGCTGGAGGCATCATCGGTCCATTCTTCTTCGAAAATGCGGCTGGTAAGGCAATAACAGTTAATGGTGCTCACTATCGCGACATGATAATCCAGTTTTTTGTGCCTAAATTGCAAGATATGGATGTGGACGAGATGTGGTTTCAACAAGACGGGGCCACTTGCCATACAGCCTGAGAAACAATTCAATTACTGCATGAGTCATTTCCTGGTCATGTAATTTCCCATTTTGGTGATCAGAATTGGCCGCCCAGATCATGTGACTTAATGCCGTTGGACTTTTTTCTTTGGGGCTTTTTGAAGTCTAAGGTTTATGCCAACAAGCCCACGACCACTCTCCTTGAAGGAGGAAATTGAGCGCTGTATCAACGAAATTCAGCCACATTTATGCAAAACGGTCATGGAAAATTTCGACAAAAGAGTGTGTATGTGCCAGCAAAGCCGTGGAGGCCATTTACCCGATATTCTATTCTATGCATAACCCTGTACTGTATACTTTATGAATCAATAAGAAATTACAATTTTTAATTAAAAACCTGTGTTTTCTATCATTTTATTTTGGGACACCCTGTATAATTGACTTACTTACTTTACGTGAATAATCAAATTCACAAAAAAATTTACTGAACAGCAATAAATATGTTTTATAAAACAAGGCAACTGCACAGTAACACTGTAATGCATAAAATGAAATGATGCAAAAATACACCAAAAAGTATCAAGAAGGGCCCTGCAGTATGTGTAAACAAACAGATCATCTAAAGAGTGTTATAGCTCATAAATCACCTATGTTTATTAATTTAATTTGTTCTGCGTCAGCCTGATGCACCGATAGTCTACCAAGCATATATACAGGATTTTTAGCTATGGTCCCTCAGCTGATTAATATGTTTAAAATTTTGTCTCTCAAAAATCCAAAAATAAGTACACAATTAAAATCAAAGTCAAAAATTATCCAAAGTTACTTAAACGCAGAATACACAATACACTCAATATGTTTCACATTCAAAATTGAAATGACACTGAAAAAAATGTAACAAGTGCATATTTGGATAGACACTATTTCGTCTATCCAAATTCGAAGCGGAATTTAAGAAAACGAACATCATAATATACACCTATGTTTCTGACTAAATATTTGGATAGATCAGTGTTTCTGGAACTTCAGAAACACCGATCTACCCCTTCTTTAATTTTCATTATTACCAAGTACCTTTTCAAAATATCCTTATCAAAATAAGAATAATAAATAAAAATACATTGTAAATGTCTGTTTTATTTGAATTTAGATGTACATTTAAACAAAAAAAAAATTTATTTTTAATAGAACAAAATTTATAAAGATACTATACATTTCTACTTGATATAAATAATTTTTCATCAATGAGACAAGTGAAATTGCGTATTTCTATATCTGCTATATTGCTCTCTTTTGTGCGTTTTATAAATCTAGTCTAACCAATAATCCATACTTAAGAATTTGAAAGCTAAAAAAATTGCTGTATTTACTCGACTATAACTCTCACTTTTTTCCCAAAATGAAAGCTAAAAAATCGTGGTGTGAGATATATGCGGGGATTTCGTAAACTAAAGTTTTCAGGAAAAAAAAAACTGAAAATGGGTATGACTTACCAAGTAGCTTCTATTCTCCATCACTTCTTCTGTCCTCGAGAGTGGTTTCCTTGTATGCAATCAAAGTTATCTACCCAAATAGAGTCATCTTCTTTCCCATTATATCAAGCAAAAATTACCAGTAATTTAAGACTTGAGATACGTAATGAACAATCCTTGACAAATTACTAATGAGAAGTGAAAGATGTGTGCGATTGTAGGCCAGTAGAGAAAAAGCAACTATTAAGAAGTGCATATGATTGGTGCGGTATTAACAGAAGGTCGCACGACCCAAACAAAACAAGCTGAAAATTGAATTGAAATGCTAATTCTCTTAAACCAATTTCCATATCTGAAATGTATTCGCTATAGATTTCTTAGTTTTAACACGTTCATGACGGGGTAGTGTCAAGCTAAACTATATGTTGCACCTGCAACGTGGTTTGCTCCAGTCTATGCAGCAGTTTCTGTTGGAGGGGAGATGTGATTATTAGTTGTCTCTAATTGCACTATTTGTTGAGAAATATATTACACAGTCTGCAAATGTCTGTGAACCTTATTCAGTGACATGATAAAACTAATTGTTTTTCATGTTTCTGCAGTATAGTTGCTGTTGTGGAGGGCATATGTGTTGTTTACTGCAGGGAGTAAAATGTGAAAGTTGGGGGGTGGGGATAGTGATTTGCAATTTGAGTAGAATTCATGCATAATATAATTTAATATATATATACTAGGGGCTCCATCCCCTGACGGCTATGCACCCCCCCCCCCCAAGTTCCGGACTGGTAGGCCGTTCTCTTTGAATTCTAATAACTTGAATTTTGAAGACTCGAAAGGGGGTTCCTTGCTTGCCCCCCCCCCTCGACCATCCCCCAAGTTCCATACTGGTAGACCAGTTCTCCTCGAATTTTGAAAACTCGAAGGGTTTTTATATGATAATTTATAGGTTGTTTCCTTAAGTATATAATAAGCGGGTTCTAAAATGTTTAGTTTTAGTATGTATGACTGTAATTTTTTTATGAATAAAATATAATAAGCACATATTTAACTGTTAGTGGAAACTGGCACCTTTTTTATTTGCTAAACTAAGCGCTGTATTTTTGTAAAATGTCATGTTGCAGTAATACTGCTGAACGAGCACCCTTATTAACACGTTCATTGCCAATCGCGATATCGCGTGATGCGAGACCTCACCAAACAGTCGATCACGCGTTATCGCGTGGACGACGCTATCAAGTAAAAAAAATTTGGCCACCACACGAAATTCCAATTTTCAGCTTGGCAATGAACGTGTTAAACAGCAGATAGAGGCAGGCTGCCTCTATGCTACACCATGTCGATGGTACTGGGCAAAGCACAGTGTAAGAATGAATTCACAGTCTGTCTTAAACTAACAGTTTTCACTAAAAATATAATAAACAATCGAGAATATTTATACAATTTTCGCTGAGTCGATGCTTACTCTGTAAAATAAAATCTGTGGTAATATTGATAATGTTTCACTTCAAACAAATTATAAAAAGCTGGCAATGTATTAAGTTAAAAATGTTGTTAGATTATTAAGAATTCATAATAATTTGACTGATTTAAAATTTCATTTTTATTGCATTAACTATAATTTGTAATTGTGATGTTTGTATAGTACGATATAATTCAAGAATAAGAAGATATGTATATATATATATATTTTTTATTATTATTTCCCGTGGTGAAATGGCACCCCTATCTTCAAGCGCCCCTGTGTGCCGCACAATCTGCACAACCGCACGGCTCGGCCCTGGGTGGAAAGGAGATCGATGCTGCTTGGGTGATATAATCAAGAACTACTGTATTTACTCTAACATAACTCATCCTTGTGTATATCTCGGACCTCTGATTTTACTTTACGAAAAAAGAAATTAAAAACTCTTGCATATAGTTCTCATATGAAAAAAGTTTAAAACTTTCAGAAATAGATAGTGAATGTTATTATGGCAGTTTACAGCTATTTTGGAATTCAGTTGAAGAAAATCAGAATTTCAACTCAACAATCGTCTGTCATTGAGTTGTGCGATCTTTTGTTAATACCATACCATCATATGCATAGAGATGGAAGGAACCAATAGAGGGAATGTGGTAGTGAGAGCATTGACTTTTACTCGTTTTTGGATTGTGCAGGGGTGGATTAAGAGACCATTATTAGAACTGTTGTGCAACTGGATTTTCAGAGCTTGGAACATGATTTCACCAGAAATAATTAATTGCTAAAGCATTGTCGCTAAAAAAATGTAAATATATCACATGATGAAGGTTATCAGCTGATCGCATAAATAACAGTGATAATTAATTTAAACTCGTTCATTTATGAATAATGTAAGCAATTATAAATTACAATTAATACTGAGGATCTAATTATAAACATCAATTTTGTTTAATCCTGAAAAACTTTAGTTTCTGAAAATCCCTGCAATCTCGCACAACATGGTTTTTTAATTTTGATTTTGGTGAAAAAAGTGCGAGTTATATTCAACTAAATACAGTATCTAGTAGAAGCAATGTCCAAAGTTATTCCAAGGGTCAGAAGGTTAAATAAGGTATTTGTGAAATGGATGAATGAAGAGATTAAGCATACATTTGTGTAAGCAAAGTGAGGAATTGAAGTATGTGTCAGGTCGTGAGATAGTTATGGTTGAAGAAAGCCAGAATGTGAGTGAAAATAGTGGCTTGATAGGGAATCGTGATGTATTACAAGATGGCAATGAGAGCGGTGTGATCAAAGAGAGAGTGAAAGCAACCATACAGAGAGAGAAAATGGTTTAAATGATGAAAAAAATGAGGAATTATTTGTATGGAGTGAGATCTCTAAGTTGTGTGCAGCGGCAGTTGGAGTACCTGCAAAACTCTTTCCAGAGTGCCTCAGCTAACGGAAATAAACAAGTGTTTGAAAGGAAAAATAAGCGTAAGAGCGGGAGAGTTTCTGAAATGAAGGAAAGAGTGTTGTATAGTGACTCGTTATTAAGAGGAGTGATAGATGGGAGTTTAACTAAATCGTACTTACCGGGTGCGAAATTTAAGGATGTAAGTGAGAGTATTAGAGCGCAAAAACAGATGGTGAAAGAATTGATAGTTGTGGCAGGTACGAATGAATTGAAAGGAGATAAATTTTTTATGAGAGAGGACTTGAAAGTATTGTTAAAGGTAGTGAAAGAAAACAGAGTTAGCATGGTGAGTCTGTTGCAGGAGTATGACAGAGAGGAGTTTAGGAGGGCCATAATCACAAATGACTTTATGCACAGGTTATGCAGATGGTGTGGTGTGGAACGAGTTTGATGGGCGAAAGGATTTATACAAGATGGATGGCCTGCATTTGAATGGATTTGGTGTGTGGAGACTGGAAAAAGTGTTGCTGAATGAAGTGAAAATGGATGTGCAGAACCAGGGAAACTAGAACTACCAAGGAGTGGGGGAAGTGGATATGCGGACATCAGTGAGACAGTTGAGTGTAAGAATGTATATAATGTACCTGAGCCAGTACTAAGGACAAGAAATCAGAATGGGATAGTTAGAATAATGCATCAAGATAGGGGTGGGACAAAGGGACCTCTGCATTTCATGTATACTAATGCCAGGAGTATTAGGAACAAGAAGGAAGAATTTTTGGCTTTGATTGGCTCTTCCTGGCCACAGATTATTGGCATTAGTGAAACATGGCTGACGGAAGATGATATAGTTAGTGGGATAGAATGTGTAGATTATAGTGTGTTTAGGGAGGGACAGAGAGAATAAAATTTAAAAGATAACAAACTTTTAACACGAGAGTTTGGTATGAGAGTATGAACAAGTAATTAGGATGAAAAAAGGAATCTGTTGGTGTTTCATGAACAGCTGGATGTCATAGTCTTTGGGGAAAAACAATACGGGAAGGATTTCTCTAAAACAGAGATTTTATTAGAAATTATTATTTTGGACTTGTTGTGCTAAAATATTTGTCTTATATGTTTCCTGCATTTATAGAACATTTACAGAATAGAAATGGTAATATTGTGTTCCTGTGTATTAAGGGAGTGAAGGAGGGGTAATAGGGCAATGTAGTATTTTATCTATTTTGTGGGAATTGTAGCCATTGGCAAAGAACATATGGTGCAGATATTTAAGTGCTGTGGATAGAGCTGTATCGTTAGAACAAATGGCTCTGGCTCTCTCTCTCTGTGTTTTTAAAATGGCATACTGTTGGACTAGTTGATGTGATTGTTTATGTAGATATCTTCCTGTGTGTGTGTCGGTTTTCTCTAAATGGGAAAAGATGTGATCCATTTGAAAGGCAGGTGACAAAGTCAAGAACGGGTGAACAGTTATTAGATCTTTTTCTACTGTGAAGTGGATTTTAGGATGTTGGCTGTTTAGGTAGGTGACAAACTCTTGCCATATGGCCCCATGAATGAGTTTATCACCTACCTAAACAGCCAACTTTGTTTTCAAAGTGTTCCATGTAACACGACATTTCCATTTCTATTCCCTACTGATATATTGATATATCTATTCTGATCTATTCCATTTCTATTCAGAGGGAATAGAATTGGAATATATCAGAAAAGATTTCCAAAGTACTGATGAAACATGGCCTACACACCACATTCGAACCTCTTGTTAAATTAGCAACTCTGATCTGCTTGTCTGCTCGCCTAAGGATAAACTTCACCCTCTTTCACACCTTAGAGTGTATAAAGTTACCTGCGACTTGGTCTGCTGTGAGCAGACAGAAAGATCTGTTAACATCTGCCTGTAAGAACATAAAACATACCTTTGCTGCCATTATTATGGCAAGTCAGGACTGGCAGAACATGCTTTGGACACTCCTTCACACAGGATAAGATGGAAGAAAACTAATGTGCTATTTAGAAGTTGTTATAGATCCGAAAGATTATTTTTTGAATCGGCCATGGTGGCCATGAAGAATTCTCCTAACCTGAACAAATATGGTTGCATTAATTTTCCAAAAATTTGGGAGACTGTTATCTTAAGAGCAACTCCCGCACAGCTGCAGTTTTTTTTTAATATTTTTTTTACAAATTGGAGGGCATCAAAATAGGACTTTAAATATTTTGTCCATTACAATTGTGTTGTCTCACTTATTCATTGTTGCGTTTACATGCTGTGTTGTGCTCTGATGATGCTGATTTGAAATTCAGTGAAATAAAAGCAGTTAATAAAACATCTTTTTTAAATTGTTCGTTTAGTGTTGTTAATAACGTTAAAAATAAGTCATGAATAACATCAACACCTAAGCTTATCTCTTAGATTAGCATTTTGCTATCTGTTATTTGCAATTTTTCCAATTAACAAAACTCCAGTTCTAACATACGTGTCACTGTACCGTAATTGGTAAAAAATATGCTTCCTTAAAGAAACATTTACTAGGAAAATTGCATGATTCTTTTTCTTTATAACAGTTTGGAATGTCATTTTAATATTCTGTAACTGGCTTAATTTATTTTTCAGATACATCTGCAATGGAGATGTTGCGTCCTATGAAGAGGATGATAACAATAATTACTCCAGTTTCTCTATCACTATGACAAGTGAAGATCTTCTTCAGCCAGGTCATGTAGTAAAGGAAAGATGGAAAGTGGTAATTCTCTGTCAAAACATACATTTCCTTAATAATTATAAGCATTGCCAGGACCAATTATTTTGTTTTTTAATATCATTATTTGTGTAGTCAATGCTTGCTCACTCTGTGAATATTTATATCTTCTGTGTATATAATTTCATCGTGTCTAAAACCAAAGGATGGACACTGTTTCTGAAGATTACAATTGCAAATTCAGACGAATCAGCTTGTGATGATTTGTATAACTGATAATTTTAAGTAGAAAGTGGATACATATTAAAATTTTCAAATTTCATGCAAAGGGATATTCATGCTAGGTATGATAGTGATGAGCTGAGCAGGACAGCAGTAAGATTAAATAACATAATAGCTAGAATGTGTCAGAAGAAAGGATTGGAATATGTGGATGCTTGGAGGGTGTTTGAGGATAGAAAGGAATTGTATGCGAGAGACTGCTTGCATTTGAATGAGGAAGGAAGTAGGCATCTGGAAAGATTGCTGTTCTGAATGAGTCGGTGTGTCAATGCAGGGAAACTAGAATACCCAGGGTGGATGGTAGCAGGGGTGACCTCTTGTGGGAATGGGTACTTAGGAGAAGGGGGAACGACATCAGATAACACTAAGCCCAGTGGAGTCTAGAGGGGATAATGCGGTATAGAAACAGCGGCATTTTTATGCTTTATACTAATGCCAGGAGTATCTGGAATAAAAGAGAGGAATTGGAGCCGCTGATAGCATCAGCCTGGCCAAAGATTATTGGGATCACTGAGACGTGGTTGACAGAAGAGGATATAATAACAGGAATACTTGTAGAAAGGCTTATACGCTGGTTGCACATAATTATTAATTGACTTAAGGAATTCACAACATACAATAGAATATAATTAAATTAAACTTTAATATATATTTCCAATATTTTGGCAACGTCATGTTGCCATTTTCAAAGGAACTTACAATAAAGACACGTGCATGCAAGCACTACATACAGTAAATGAGGACGAAGCAGGAAGCTATCGTTTCTCCTAAATGTCCTGATGTTGCCCCCTAGCGTGCTATGTAGGTATTCTTGGCTGTTGGGCTGAAGGTCTCATGATGTATGTCTCCCAAATTTGGGGCAGTCTCATGCAACCAAATTTGTTGAGGTTTGTCATCTTTCTTAGGGCTGATTCCATGAAAAGTCTTTCAAACTTGAACTTGCTATGGTGTATTACTGTGGCTTTCTTCCACCGTATTCTGTGGCGTGTATCCACAGCATGGTCTGCAAGACCAGAGTGGCTCTACTTGTGAAACCAGATGTAGTCCTTGTGTTCTGAAATGCTGATATTCGCTGTCCTGCCTGTTTGGCCAAAGTAAGACAGATTACAGATGCAAGGGACCTGGTATACACCAGGTAGGTCTAGGGGAGGTCTTTAGTGGAGCGGATAAGGGATGCCAATTTTCTATATAGTCTGTAACAAGAGGTCAAGTCATGTTTTCTTAAGATTTTGGTAATTTTTTCCGAGGTGCCTCAGATGTAGGGAATGGTGATGGATTTAGAGTAATCCTTGTTGTGAAGGGGGGGGGGTGGTTTACTGGTTTCAATATTTTTTGGATTTTTTTTGGTGGGGGGTAGCCATTGGGTGAGAAAGTGTTGAGGATGTGATTTAGTTCAGTGGTTAGGGCATTGTCATTTGTACAGATTAGTTTCGCCCTGTTGTATAGTTCCTTAATAACTCCATATTGTTGTGATGGCGGGGGGGGGGGGGATTGTTGGTGAATGTATCTGCCTGTATGGGTGGATTTTCTATAAACAGAGAAAACTAAGGTTCCATCAGGTTGGCGGGTGACTAGTCTGTCTAGAAAAGGGAGGCTGTTGTTTTCCTCTTTCTCTAGGGTGAACTTGATTCTGGGGGTGTTGGTTGTTTAAGTGTGTTAAGAAGGAGAGGAGTGTGTCAGAGCCATGAGGCCAAATAGCGAACACATCATCAATGTAGTGAAGCCATATGGTTGGTTTTTATGGAGCAGAGTTTAAGGTTTTCTCTTCAAAAGTCTCCATAAAGAAGTTGACCAATGGTGGGGAGAGTGGTGAACCCATTCCCTCTATTTATTTGTAGAATTTTCCCTGAAAAACGAAATAGCCTGAGTTCTTTGTGAACTGAAATAGGGCTGAGATATCGGGAGGAAATTTAGCTTGGATTAACTCTGTTTCATTGAGTGGGACATTTGTGAATAAGGAGGAGACATCAAAACTGACCATTATGTCAGTATGTTGGAGTGGAAGGTTTTCTATGCTGGCTTTGAAGTGGGCTGAGTTTTTTATGTGTGATGGTGTGTTGGCAGTATAGCATGTGAGCGATTAGGCTAAATGTTTAGCTATTTGTATGTGGGGGAATCAATGCCATCCACTATCGACCTCAGCCCTAAGAAACATGCCAAACCTTGACAAATTTAGTTGCATGAGACTGTCCCAAATTTTGGAGACATACATCATGAAATATTGGAAATATATATTAAAGTTTAATTTAATTATATTCTATTGTACGTTGTGAATTCCTTAAGTCAATTAATAATTATGAATAACAGGAATAGAAGTAGCAGGGTACAGCATTTTTCGGCAGGATAGGAAGGGAAAGCATGGTGGTGGAGTACTGCTTATAATAAGTGACCACTTATGTCCTCTAAGAGTGGAGGCTTTGGAAGGCAGTGACACTAATGATTTTGAAAGCATATGGTGTGAGGTAAAGGTGGGCAAGACAGGATATTTAGTGGAGTGTTGCTACAAACCAAGGAGCACAGAGGGTGGGGACTAGGAGATGCTTAGACAGTTGAGCTTGGCAAGTGCAGGAAGAATGATTATTATGGGAGATTTTAACTACAGCAGTATAAATTGGGGAGAGGAAGGTGCATGTAGCAATAAGGGAATGGAATTTCTAGAATTCTTGAGGGGCAAATGTCTTAGGAAACAAGAGGTTCAAGAGTTTTGGATTTGGTCATAGCATCAGAAGAGCTGATAATAATTGAGATGACATCTCTCCCCCTTGGAGAGAATGACCATGTGGTTTTGACTTGGAAGATGAATAGACATGCAGGAGTGTCAGAGAGATGGGAACGTATGTGGAATTATAAGGCAGGTGATTATAATAGTCTTAGATATCAACTTGGGGAAGTTTCATGGTGGGAGGAATTGAAAGGCTGGGATATCATTAGTGCTTGGGAAATTGTGAAGGAATATTTGTTAGCAGCAATAGTAAGCTTATTCTACAAGTGAAGAAGAGAACAAAATTTGGTGTAAAGTGGATGACAAGCAATATGAAATAGGAACTGCAGGTGAAAAAGAGGTTATGGAAGAGATATAAGGAGAGGGATGGAGAGCAGATGCATGAAGAATATAAAACTCCTGCTAGGAGAGTGACTAGTATGGTGAGGAATGCGAAACTGGAATATGAGAAGAAATTGGCACTAAGATCCAAAGAAAATCCTAGGGAATTTTTCAGCTATGTGGCCAGTAGGAGGAGAAATGATTGTGGAAGAATGGCATTGCGGTATAAAAATAGGAATAGAGTGACTGATACAGTGGACATATTTGAATTGTTCAATGAACACTTAATTGGAGTATTTCATCCTGGAGTAGTAAATTTTAATACTAGAGGGATAGGGCAGGTTCAAGGTTTAGAGGTGCAGGAGGAGAATGTATTCCAAATACTGACTATTCTGGATGTCAGTAAAGCTGTGGAACTGGATGGTATTTCACCACAAGTTTTGAGAGAATGTGCTAAAGAACTGAGCTCCTTTGACCTGACTTTCAATGAAAGTCTGGCTAAGGTGCCCTGGGAATTGAAGGAGGGTTAGATAGTGTCATTGCATAAGGTCGATAGCAGACTGGAAGTGTCTAATTATCGGCCAATTTGTGTCATCAGTAGTTGTTAAAATCTTTTAGAAATTAGTGAGGGACCGTATACAGCATTGGGCAGATGAGAGTAATATTATCCGTGAGAGTCAACATGGATTTGTTAAGGGTCGCTCTTGTTTTACTAATATGATAGCCTTTTATAATAAAGTTACAAAAGCATTAGATGAGGGATAGGCATATACTGACATTTTCTTGGATTTAGCACAGGGTGCCACATGATAAGCTGATATTTAAGTTGCAGCACATGGGTTTGGATGTCAGGTTGGTCAACTGGATTCAGGATTGGCTGTCCGATAGGTATTAGAGAGTTGTGTTTGGTGGGGAAGTTTCAAGGAAGCAGAAGGTTACAAGTGGGGTCCCACATGGCTCAGTATTAAGACCTATGTTGTTTAACCTTTATATCAATGACATTGTCAGTGGATTGCATAGGGATATTCAGTTGTTTGCAGATGATGTGAAGCTGGGAAGGGTTATTAGTAATAGTGCAGATGTGGTAGCCCTGCAAGAGGATTTGAATAAGCTAGATAGATGGGAAAATGAATGGGAGTATTGGTTTAATGCAGCAAAATGTAAAGTCTTGAGGTTTGAGGCACATTGATGGGACATTTCATACTCTAGATGTTTGCAGATGATGTGAAACTGGGAAGGGTTATTAGTAATAGTGCAGATGTGGTAGCCCTGCAAGAGGATTTGAATAAGCTAGATAAATGGACAAATGAATGGGAGTATTGGTTTAATGCAGCAAAATGTAAGATCTTGAGGTTTGGGACACTTCATACTCTATGGGAGGAGTTGTACTGTAGGTAATAGGGGAGACAAGAGATCTAGGGTTGATGATTGATAGAAACCTGAAATTCAGGGGACATTTTGCAAAGGCGGTGCAGTTCACACAGAAGATTGGTGAAATACCGAGAAGGACGCTGACCTGCAGATACAAAAGAGTTATCGTTCCATTGTATAAAACGCTGATCAGACCACACTTAGACTATTATTCTCACATTTCGTCCCCAGGATTTGAAGGGGATAAATTAACTGTGGAAAGGGTACAGATGCAGATAACAAAGATGGTTTCAGGACTGTACAATGTTAGTTATGAGGATCGGCTGAGGGAATGTGGACTGCAGAGTTTGGTAGATAGAAGAAGGAGAGGTGATGTGATTGAGACTTTTAAACTGTTGAGAGGTCGTTACAGGGATTTCTTTCGCTTGGTTGAACAGTGGAAAGGAGTGATGACAAGGGGCCATCCCTGCAAGTTACGAATGGAAGCTGTGAGCAAGTGGGTGAGGAGTTGTTTCTTTGCATGGAGGGTGGTTGAACTGTGGAATGCATTGCTTGATAGAGTGGTGAAAGCTGGAACGGTCAAAGAGTTTGAGTGGTATGATAGGCTTTGTGTTTCCTAGGATGGATCTCTCGCAATGAGTCTTGATAGACTTTGTGTTTCCTAGGAAGGACCTCCTAGGAAAGATGAGTCTATTGACTCCATGGAGGCCTGAATAATAATAATAATAAAAATAAGCTATGTTGCTATGTCACACTGGGTAAAACATAATAAAATGCTCAATATATTAGATAAATTAGACATAGAAGATCATGTACTTAAGATTATAAAAATGATTTACACCAAACAGAAAATGCAGCTGTTTAACTCTGAGACTTCTGAAGTGAAAATAAAAAGAGGAGTTAGTCAAGGTTGTATCCTTTCACCAAATCTATTTAATATCTATAGTGAGACAGTGATGAAAAAGATTGAAAAACAAACAATAGGATTTAATATCAATGGTATAAAATACAACAATCTTAGATATGCTGATGATACCATTCTAATAGCAGAAAACAGAACAAATTAATCAAATTACTGCAGCTACTAATTGAAGAAGGTGAATAATTTGGATTAGATATAAATGCAAAAAAGACCAAATTTATGAAAATCTCAAAAGAAAGCAGATCCGAGCCAGAAATATTCATAAACAATATGAAAAAATTGAACATACAACAGAATACAAATATTTAGGCACCTACTTTACTGCAGATGGAAAGCAAGATAAAGAAATAAAAATAAGAACAGCCATAACTGAAGATGCATTCTGGAAAAATAAAGATCTGCTCAGAAGTTCTCTGAGTATCGAGACAAAGGAAAGAATGATAAGAACATTAGTATGGCTAATTTTCACATATGGAAGTGAGACCTGGATATTCAAGAAGAGAGTAAGGCAACAGATAATGGCCTTTGAAATGTGGTAATGTGGTGCTATAGGAGAGCTCTGAAAATCCCATGGACAGAACATATGACAAATACAAATGTCCTACAGAGAGTGAGAACACAGAGATCTTTATTACAGGAAATGATCCAGAGAAAGATGAGATTGGCAGGACATGTACTGAGAGGCTCAGCAGGACAGAGGATATTAACAGTTTTAGAAGGAAAAAATTATGGGAAAAGGATCAAGAATCAAAATATGAAGGACATGGCTTGAAGATATAGGATCATGGACAGGATCACATGGCTATGCAGAAACAAAAAGGAAAGCCACCAACAGAGAGAACTGGAAGGACATGGTGCTGCACCCTCTCACTGAGGAAGCTACATGAAGAAGGTGTCACTTTTAAAATTAATCAAGTTGGCTCATAAAGAATCATCTCTGTTTTCTAAAAACTGTAGCACCGAGTCAGAGTTTATAAATTTAATTCAAACAGGCACCCTTTGATAGCCAACAAACTTCTGTATGGAGCAGCAAGTGACTGAATTCTTAATCGTTTTCAGTACAAAATTGTCAAAACAATCTTTCATTCATTGAATGACTTTTGATTTTGTTGACTGCTGTAATTACATAATGTAATGACCTGTGCCTGTGTAGGCAATCACTCAGGTATTTGGCAACTAAATGTTGACAATGAATCACACAGTGTATAATGAATATATTTGGCACTGCCTCTTTGAAATATGCAATAAAACTGCGATAGCACCCTACCATCGCTGGTGCACTATCAGTAGCAACTGACAAGATATTATTCGGAGGGATTTCTTTTTCTTTAAAAAACTCTTCCAATGTGTGAAATATCGATTCTCCTTTAGTGTCAGTTAGCAAATTTTTAGCACATAATAATTCTTGAAATTAAATTAAAAATTTAATTAAAAATTAAAGAAACAATAGAAAACAATAGTAATATAAAGATCCTAAGACAAACATTAATGGTTGGAACAAAGGAAATAGCTTCTGTAAGAGGAAAAAATGGTGAACTTATAAGAAATAGAGGTGCAGTAATCAAAAGAATTCAGGAATTTTATACTGAACTCTATGAAGACTAGGACCGAGACATCCAAGAATCAACTATGGATAACTCGAGTGAGGAAAAAACTTTTGGCAAATCAGGCACATTGTAATGTTTTGTTTGTAGGTGACTGAATCAAGCCGTATTTCAAATATTCAATGTATATTTCGTCTTGGGTTCAGCCATGATATTAACTATAATTAGATGGGAATTTAACTAAATTGTACTTACCGAGTGCAAAATTTAAGGATGTAAGTGAGAATATTAGAGCACAAATACAGAGGGTGAAAGAATTGATAGTTGTGGCGGGTACGAATGAATTGAAAGGAGATAAATTTTTTGTGAGAGAGGACTTGAAAGTATTGTTAAAGGTAGCGAAAGAAAACAGAGTTAGCATGGTGAGTCCGTTGCCGCGGTATGACAGAGAGGAGTTTAGGAGGGCCATAATTGCGAATGACTTTATGCACAGGTTATGCAGACGGTGTGGTGTGGAATTCGTGGACGTGTGGAATGAGTTTGATGGGTGAAAAGATTTATACAAGATGGATGGCCTGCATTTGAATGGATTTGGTGTGCGGAGACTGGAAAAAGTGTTGCTGAATGAAGTGAAAATGGATGTGCAGAACCAGGGAAACTAGAACTACCGAGGAGGGGCGGGGGGGGGAGTGGATATGCGGACATCAGTGAGACAGTTGAGTGTAAGAATCTATATAATGTACCCGAGCCAGTACTAAGGACAAAAAATGGGAATGGGATATTTAGAATAACGCATCAACATAGGGGTGGGACAAAGGGGTCACTGCACTTCATGTATACTATATGTCAGGAGTATTAGGAACAAGAAGGAAGAATTTTTGGTCTTGATTTGCTCTTCCTGGCCACAGGTTATTGGCATTAGTGAAACATGGCTGATGGAAGATGATATAGTTAGTGGGATAGAATGTGTAGGTTATATAGTGTGTTTAGGAGGGACAGAGAGAATAAAATGGGGGGAGGGGTGTTATTGATGATAGCTGATGACTGCAGCCAAGGAGAATTGAAGTTGTATCGCAGATAGTGAAAAGAGCTTATTTGAGGCTATTTGGTGTGAGATTGAGACTGGCAGAATAAAATATGCAGTTGGGTGCTGCTACAGACCAGGTGATGGAATAGATAGTGGAGTTAATGTGCATAAACAAATTGATGAAATGAGTGGAAGAAGGGTAATTATTATTGGGGATTTCAACTATGGTAACATTGATTGGAAGGAAGAGAGGACACATGTGAGGAAGGAAATGGATTTTATTCAATTATTAAGGGATAACTATCTGAGACAGCATGTAATTGAAAATACTAGGAGTGTGAGAGTGCTTGACCTGGTAATAGCATCTCAAAATTTGACTAATGAATATGACCATGTTGCCACCTATTGGTGAGAGTGATCATAAGGTCTTGACCTGGAAGGTGGCTAAAGGTGTGGAATTTTCGGTTAAGACAGGGTATATGTGGAATTACCGTGCTGGCAAGTATGACAAGCTGAGGAGATTGCTTGGATCAGTGCCATGGCATGTACAACTGCAAGGGCTGGATGTCCATAGAGCATGGGAAGTGGTCAAGGAGCATTTACAGGAGGTTATGGCTATTTGTATACCTAAGGTCCGAATAGTAAAACAAGTATGGGTTAAATGGATGAATAACACCATTAAGCTTGAGCTGCAAAAAAAAAGAAACAACTGTGGAGGGAATTTAAAGAAAGGGGTGACCTGCAGGCACACGAACAGTATAAAGTGCAGGCCAGAAGTGTAACGAGTGTGGTAAAAATAAGTAAAGCGGATTATGAAAGGAAACTAGCTATGCAAGCTAAAGAGAATCCCAAACAGTTCTTTCAATATGCTGCAAGCAAGAAAAAAAACTGTACACGGCAAAATGATTTTAAGGAATGATGATGGTAAGGAGGTCACTGAATCAGTCGATATAGTGGAGTTACTGAGCAAGCACTTTGCAAAAGTATATCATCCAGGTGGTGACATTGAAAAAATGAAGGAACCATTAGTTTATATGGGAATTGTGATGAACGAAATGGAGGTGAATAGTTTATTACAGAACCTTAATGTGAATACCTCTGTGGGATTGGATGGTATACCGGCACGGGTTTTGCGTGAAGCGACTAAAGAATTATCAGTGCCTTTGACCATGTTGTTTAATCTGAGTCTCGGGTCTGGTTTAGTCCCGAAGGCGTGGAAAGAGGGGAAAATAGTTCCACTGCATAAAGGAGGATCCAAGACTACGGTTGCAAATTACGGACCGATCAGCATATCAGGAGTCGTTGTCAAGGTCTTGGAGAAAGTAGTGAAGGGAAAAATACAGGAATGGATTGATGAAAATGAGATACCATATTGGGGGATTGCATGGCTTTGTGAAAGGTAGATCATGCCTCAGTTACTTAAGTTTTATAACAAGGTGACGGTTGAACTGGATAATGGGTTTACAGTGATACTGCTGGACCTGGCAAATGCGTTTGACAGGATACCACATGCAATTCTAATCTGTAAACTACAACATATGAGAATGGATATAGGGTTGGTTAGATGGATAGGTGGGTGGTTGATGGAGAGATATCAAAGAGTAGTATATTCAGGAGTAGAGTCCAAATGATGGCCTGTGACTAGTGTTGTGCCGCAGGGTTCTTGGACCTTGGCTGTTTAATCTGTTCATTAACGATATAGGGAAGGATCTAAGAGGAACAGTTCATTTGTTTGCTGATGATGCCAAGTTGGGTAGGGCGATAGTGAATGCAGAAGATGTCAAAATCTTGCAGGATGGCTTAGATTGGAGTTCTGGGTAAAGGAGAATGGATGTCAATTTAACGTGACAAAATGTAAGGTTATGCATTTTAGGGTGAAAAGATTAGTAGCAGTATACCACATTGGTGGAACTGTACTCCAGGAGATTGATGAGACCAGGGACTTGGGAGTGTTGGTGGGTAGGGAGATGAAGTTTAGGGGACACATTGCAAAAGTAGCTAAATCAGCTCATCAACTCACTTGGTTGTTGAAAAATACCTTGACGAGTAGAGACAAGCAAGATATTGCACCTCTGTACCGAGCCTTGATAAGACCTCATCTCGACTACTGCGCCCAGATTTGGTCACCTCGGTTCCTTTTTGATGGGGAGGAGGTGGAGAGGATCCAGAGGCGAGTGACTAAGATGATAGCGGGTCTATGGAATGAACCATATGAGAACAGGTTGAAGATTTGTTGGTTGCAGAAATTAGTTGATAGGTGGAAAAGGGGAGATATGATTGAGACATTCAAATTGCTAAAGGGTTTCTATAGGATTAATTCAGAGGATATTTTTGAGATCAGGACTGGTGGTGGGAGAACTAGGGGACACGTATGGAAGCTTGGCCAGAGTAGTTAGCAGGGGTGTTAGAGCCGGGTTCTTTACTTTTAGAGTGGTAAATGAGTGGAATAAGCTGCCAGAGTCTGTTGTGGGTGCTATGACGGTGAGCGAGTTCAAGGCAAGGTATGATAGATACTGTGAGAATGTCGTATAGTTGTGTGGAAATGATGTGTAGGGTCTCCCTCGATGAGTCTACGGACTCCCTGGAGTCGCCCGTAATAATAATATTTATAGTAATATACAGTGAACAAGTCATGACATGCACATGTTCATACTGATGCATGCTGGACTTGTAAAATCCCAATCACTTGAAAGTGCACACCTGTCAACACTTTGCTTTTTAAAACCTGTTGTCGGACTTCAACACTGATTGGCTGCATCTTGCATTTTGTACTTTTCTTTGGAAAATAAAGCAACCATTATGATCTTTAGTTATATTATACAAGTTATATCATCAAAATTTTTGATAAATTTTTTTCAGTACCTAATTTTTGTCCTTTATATACTTTCACTTTCCTCTTACTTCAATTCAATGCCTCTTTTTGCTCATGAGGCCACTACCATCCCCACCCCCGATTGTTCCAGTGTCCCGGGGGGGGGGGGGTTAGTACCACCCACTTTGGGAACCACTGATCTAGATGATTTCAAACAGGGAAGAATTATTGGAAAGCTTGAAAAAGGCTGCAGAATTACTGATATTGCCAGAGAGTTTGGAATCTCACATAGCATTGTATCTTGGCTCTGGACAGCTTTTCAAACCAATGGAATGTGTTCCAGACATTTGCTAAGAGGTTGCCCTCCATCTACCTTGGAGCATAGACAGATTTTTGGTTATAATAGCAAAACATAATTAATACACCACAGTAGCTCAGCTTGCAAGTCAGCTCCATTCAAACACAAGTACGTGGATATCTCGACAAACTGTGGCAAGACATCTGTGAGAGAATGCCTATACACCCAAAGGCTATAGTTCATCATAGAGCACATTTTTAGTGGTGCTGTATCTATAAAAAAATGGACAAGACACCAATGGGTTAATGTACTCTTTACAGATGAGTCATTTTAGTCTTTTCTCTGATTCTAGATGACACTTGATCTGCTGTGAAAGTGGTACTGCTTACCATCGTGAGAATTTTCTTGAAAGGGGTGGATAACAGTGGTGCTGAGGTAATGGTGTGGGGAGGAATTATGCTTAATGGATTCACCAGGCTACAAGTGCTGGAAAAAGGGACTCTGACTGCTGAATGATATTGCAATGAAGCTCTTCATCATGTTTGATTGTTCCATGGTGCCATAAGCAAAGAATTCATTGTTGTGGTTGACAGTGCCATGCCAAATCGTTCACGAGCAGTGGAGATACTTCTGGAGACCAAGAATATTAATTGAATTGAGTGGCCAGAATGCTTCCTCAGATCTCAGTCTCATAGGAACACATTTGGGATGCAATGGGAAGATGTATTGCTGCTCAAAATTACCCTGTTCCTCCTCCAGAAATACTTGCTCTGAAGGAGGAATGGATCAGATTGCTTCAAGAACTCTTGAATCATTTTGTGCTAGGCATGATATGACGTGAGAGCTGCATCGCAGTTTGGGATGGACATATTCCATATTGCAGTATATCTGTGCATAGTTTTCTATAAGCACTGTACATTAATTTCTTAACCCTTAGGAAATTTAACTTTTTTCAAAAACATATTGCAATTTAATTTGTAAGAAATTTATAACAGATTGTTTGTGTAATATAATTTATTAGTATGCTGGCAATAAATTTATGTCCACATTTGACTTATATCTTTATCTCTGATTTCTATCTTGATCGTTTGTTACTAGCATCATAAAATCACATTCCCTCATTCTGTTCTTAGAGTTGACAATATTGTTGTGATATTACTTAATTCTGAACCTTTCCCAGAAGCCCATCCATGGTTTAATGTACTACAGGTTTAAAGAAACCTTTTGTGGATGAGAGCAACATAAAAAAAAAAGTCTTTTAAGAAAGTTGAACCAGTTTGCTAATTGTCCACATCACCTTACTTGAAATCATGGCCCTTTAAGAGGTATGTTTTCTTGAAACAAGCCATAACTGTAAAAGCACATGCAGAACCAATTAAAGAGGCTATCAAAATATGTAGATTATTTTGTATTTATATAGGAGTCGTTTAAAGATGATAAAAATGCTAAAAAGTTTAATGCAGTAAAGATGGGAAAAATGGTTTTAAAAAAAGCCTTTCTTCCACAGTAAATAAAAATATATATGCTAATAATGTATACACAAATGCAAATATTAGGGTCGAGGTGAATTTATTAATTAATTTAATGAATAATATTTTTATACATTTTTTTGTGATGTTGTTTACTAATCTGTTGACATCAGAATTCTCAAACTAAAATTTAATTGGTTACTTACATTCAGGTAAAGAAAATTGGAGGTGGTGGTTTTGGCGAAATATACGAAGGACTAGATTTGGTTACCAAGGAGCTTGTTGCACTGAAGCTGGAATCAGCCAAACAAGCAAAGCAAGTGCTCAAGATGGAAGTGGCTGTGCTCAAGAAACTTCAGGGTAACTAATTAGCACATTTTATATAGTTATAAATTTAAAATTTTTTTATATATGCATGTTTATTTCAGTGTATTCATTCTATAGTATAACTCTTGGTTTACTTGCAGAATTCCTGTACTTTGTATTTATGTAAAAGATATTAATAAAAAAAGAATTCATTCATATAATTTATCCCTCTTTGTCTCAAATGAAGAAATTCTTAAACTGATCTCTCATACTTTTGAGAGATTAGTCAATTTGATTCTTTGTCTTTTAGGTAATAAATGTTGCAGACAATTTATGCTATTTGTTCACCATGTATTCTTTTGATTGCCAGTACAGAGTTAAGGATATCCAACAAATTCTAGACTAGGCTAGATAAGAAGATTGGAATAATGTATACTAGAATGGGAGGGGTGGGGGGACATCAAAAACAGAACTGTTGCTGATTCCTGTTATTTATTTTAGATAGGTATTTGCATGATATAGTTCATCATCATCATCACGAACCATGGGCTCACTGCCCGTTGATGTCTGATGCCTGTTTCATTATCTTCTTCCACCTTTCTTTGTCCAGTGCACAGTGTCGCAGTTTTTGTACACCCATTCCACACCAGTCTTTTATATCGTCTATCCATTCTCTGTATGGTCTACTCATCTGTTTAAACCATCCAAAATACCAAACATAAATATCTTTATCTTCTGGTCCTCACTCATTCTACAGATGTGTCCAAATAATTGCAGCTTCTGTTTTATAATCTTCTGCATTAGATTCTCTTTTGGTTGTATCGTCTGATAGAGCTCTTCATTGGTGATTTTCTGTACCCATCCTATTCTTAGAATCTTCCTGTAACAAGTTCTTTCAAATGCCAAAATTCTTTTTCTTGATTCCTTATTTATTACCCACGTTTCAGATCCGTACAGTACACCGCTGAAGATGCATGTTTCCAATACTCTTAGTTTTGCTTGCAGACTGATCACTTTGCTTTTCCAGATGTTACAGATTTGTTCTTCCCTTTGCAATCCTGATCTTTATTTCTTTTTTACAGTTATATGTCAGTTTACTTCCTAAATATGCGAATCGTTCTACATTTTCTATATCAATTCCATCCACTTGTATCTTTTGTTTCATGTTCTTCTCACCAAATACCATTGTCTTTGTTTTTTCAAAGTTCATAACAAGTCCAAATCTCTTCCCTTCCTCATTTAACAGTTTCAGTGTCTTTTGTAGTTTTCTTTTTTACAGTTATATGTCAGTTTACTTCCTAAATATGCGAATCGTTCTACATTTTCTATATCAATTCCATCCACTTGTATCTTTTGTTTCATGTTCTTCTCACCAAATACCATTGTCTTTGTTTTTTCAAAGTTCATAACAAGTCCAAATCTCTTCCCTTCCTCATTTAACAGTTTCAGTGTCTTTTGTAGTTTTCTTTTTTACAGTTATATGTCAGTTTACTTCCCAAATATGTGAATCGTTCTACATTTTCTATATTAGTTCCATCCACTTGTATCTTTTGTTTCATGTTCTTCTCACCAAATACCATTGTCTTTGTTTTTTCAAAGTTCATAACAAGTCCAAATCTCTTCCCTTCCTCATTTAACAGTTTCAGTGTCTTTTGTAGTTCTCTTTCGTCTTCTTCAATAATAACAATGTTGTCTGCAAATCTCAGATTGTTAATTCTCATTCCGTGTACAGATATTCCTTTGGCATTTTCTTTCATTTTATCCATTGCTCTTTCTAAATGTGCGATGAAAATGCTTGGTGATATTGTGTCTCCCTGTCTAGTACCTCTGCTTGTTTTAAACCATTTCTCCAAATCATCACCTATTCTAACTGCTGCCACTGCATTCTGATAAACATCTTTTAATATAGCTATTAGTTTTTTATCAATTCCATAGGATTCCAGAACTGCTAATGTCACTTTCTGGTCAATACTGTCAAATGCTTTCTGAAAATCAACAAAGCAAATATATACGTTTTTGTTTTTTCTCCTAGTTTTCTCTGCTATTAACCTCATTGTCAAAATCTGTTGAATTGTAGTTCTATCCTTCCTAAATCCTACTTGCTCATCTGCAAGGTATGCTTCCAATTGTGTTCTCAATCTTTCTATCAATATGATCATCATCACTTTACCAAAGTGACTTATCAAGGCAATTGTTCTATAATTTTTACATTCTAGCTTATTTCCTTTCTTGTATAATGTTACTGATATTGATTTCACCCATTCCTTTGGCATTTTCCCTTCTTTCCATACCATATTACATAGTTGCTACATTTCTGTAACCATACTTTCACCACCATATTTAATCATTTCTCCAGTAATGTTATCGTTACCAGGACTCTTGTTGTGTTTTAGCTGTCCTATTGCTTTTTCTACCTCTCCTCTTAAAATGTTCATATCATGCTCATTACCTGGTAGTGATATCTGCTTCAATTCTTCAGTCAGTTTCCCGACGCTATCTGAATCTAGTTTTTCTTAATATAACTCACTACAGTATCTTGTCCACTGCTGTACAATTTTTTCTTTATTCATATACTTTGCCTTTTTCATCTTTAATTGTGGTCTGTTTTGGTTGCCACTTTCTATTAATGGTTCTGATCATTTCGTATACCTCCCTTGTTTTATGCTCTCCATAGTACTGTTCTATATTGTTTCATTGGGCTTCTAACCATTTTATCTTATCCATTCTGACTGCTTTTTTCACCTCATTACACTTACTTCTATATTGCTCTTCTATTTGTTTTGATGTATCCCTTCTTATCTTCAACATTCTTTTCTCCTGTACTAACATCAGTGTTTCTTGTGTAATCCATTTCTTCTTGATCTTCTCTTCTTCTGGTACTGTTTCTTCAACTGCATCTTCTATCGCCTTCATTACTCTTTTCACTCTTAAATTCGAGTTTTTTTCTTTCTCCACACTTTTAAGTTTCTCTTCTAACACTGTTCTGTACCTTCTTCCTATTTCTGCTTCACTTATTCATGCTGTATCTCTTCTATTCTGATGTAGGGGTTTATATTTATTTTTTAATTTCATCTTGATGTTTGCAATCATTAAACTATGTTCCGAGTCTATATCCGTTCCTTGAAAAGTTCGACGTTGCTGTACTGATGATATCCATCTTCTTTTAATCATAATCATATCAATCATCTTTTTGGTTTTCCCATCATTCGATCGCCAAGTCCATTTTCTACACTCCTTTTGTTGGAATCTTGTGTTACAGATCATCATCTTGTGGTCCACAGCAAATTCTAACAATTTTTCACCTCGTTCATTTCTTTCTCCGAAACCATATTTTCCCATGACTCTTTCCCAACCATCATTATCTATTCCAACTTTGGCATTCCCATCTCCTTCAATAATTAGCACATCTTGCTTTGGTATTGTTTCTATTGTCTCTGTCAAATCTTTGTAGAATAAGTCAATATCCTCATCTGTGCTGTCAGATGTGGGTGCATATATCTGAATTATCGATATGTTGAATGGCTTTGCCTAAAATCTTGCTATTATGATTAGTTCATTAACTGGTTTGTAGCCTAACAGTGCCTCTCAAGCTCTTTTGCTAAGAAGGAAGCCAACTCCTGCTTTGCGCATGGTGTCATGTCCTGACCATATTACTTCGCATCCATTGATCTCTCCAGATGATGTCCATCTCATCTCTGCCAATCCTAGTATATCCTACTGATATCTCTTCATTTTCTCATGAAGTAGTTCTAATTTTCCTGACATCCAGAGTGTCCGCACATTCCACGTTCCTACTGATAACAGTTCTGTTAGTTTCAGTTTCTGTTTCCTTTCGGTATCCCACTTTTCGATCCAACCCCAATCGCTCGATTGGTATCGCGGGCCTTGTTTATCCTGGCGATGCCCGAGCCAGCATGTTGTAGCTGTTGATTGTCTAGGCATCAGATAACAATCATGTTTTTTCTTTACGGTCAGAGCATCGACACTCATCTGACCAACCCTCCTCCTTTATCCAGGCTTGGGACTGGCATAAGACCCCTAAGGATCCCATGGTGGAGTTATAATTTAGTTGCAGTATTGTAATATTTAGGTAGGTAAAGTAGTGTTAAGTTGATACTTTCTTTTAATACGTTAATGCAAGTACTGCATCATTTTCATGAGACAACTAAATGTTATAAAAATTCTTATAAATAATTTATTTATAAAAATTCTTTTAATATATCAAATTGAAAACTTGCTGTTATTTGATATTGATAATATAATCTGCCAAGGATAACCAATAATTATGGTCCCTATTAAAATATTACCTATACCAAATAAATCAAAAAATATACAAATGCTTTTTAAAGTAGGGATTCTGTATAAATGTTAGTCACAATCAAAAAAGGACAATTAATATTCATTAGCTATTGATTGACATTTTTGTCCAAACAGTGGTTGTTAAAATAAGTTACTCTCTTTAGAATAACTGTGCTTTTTCCATACGATAGTTTCAAAAAATGTACGATCTTCTCAGCTTTTTTTGTGATGCTCTCAATCCCACTGTTTAAAAATTCAGCTTTATTTATTATTATTAAAACTTGAGTAGTACCTCTACTATAAGAAGGGTGAAGGAGCAATATACCACCAATGTAATCATCTTACATAAAGAAGGCAACTGCAAAGAAAGTGTTCAGTAGGGACGTTGACACTTCGATTCTGTCCTCTCATAACTACAATATCCCTAAATAGTATGATTTGCTTTCTCTATAGAATGCACATAAAAGAGAAAAATCAATATGAGCTCACTCCTGAGGACATGCCAAAAATGATCCCTCTACATGAGAATCCACTAATTTAAAAAATCATGCCTCCAGATCCATTAATAGATGGCATGGATACTTTGTTTAATATATATAGAATAACTAGTATGCATAGTGCCCTAGAGGAATACCAGTTTGATAACATCTGGATATTTCTCCTGAAAATATTTCTAAAGTGGAATTATTGTGGATTCCATCAAAACATCTATGATATCAAGGCTCTCTTGCAGAAGTATAAACCAACCTGCTTTTGCCTACAGATACTTAAGCCCATTTGCTTGTCTGCTTTCTCTATAGAATATATAAAAGAGAAAAATCAGAACTCATTTCTGAGGACATGCCAAAAATGATCCCACTAAATGAGAATCCACTAATTTAAAAAATCAATAAAAATATAGATAAAATAAAAACAAAAAAATAAAATGTTGCCACTCTCGATAAGAACAGGACAGGGAATGAACCTGCCTATGGAGGAGTTGCAGTCCTTGTGAAAAATAATACCCTCTTCCAGCAACTCCTACTAATACAAACATAGAGGCAGTTGCATATTTGACTCTCAGTCTGATCTCTAATAAAATTATGCTGCATTTTTACCTCCTGCTGTGGATATCTTTCAGGCTTACCTTGATATCATATTGCAATTACTACCCCCTTTACTTTTAATGGAGGATATAAACACACAAAACTCTTTGGGGTAGTGCCTGAACTAATATCAAAGGAAAAGTTGTGGAGTGTGCTTCACAACAACCACCTCTCCCTTTTAAACACAGGAAACAACACCTTCTTCCATATGGCTACCCAAACATTCACTGCCATCAACTTAACTGTCTGTTCAACTTCCCTTTATCCATTTTTTAAGGGAAACTGATGACAACTTATTTGGGAATGATCATTTTCCCCCGTGATATCCACTCTTCTGCATGGGTAACCATACGCTACATCACAGATATGATGGAAAATCAAGCAAGATGACTGGCTGGCCTTCTCTCCCCCTAACAGAATTGATTCTACTACAGTCATCTCCTGTCAGCAATGCAGTGTCATATGACAGTGTATTACACTAGCTGTCACAACTGCAATTCCCAAAACATGTAGTTAGTTTCCACTTTTTTGCATTGTTGCAGTCAAGAAAGTATTCTGGATTCAGTACACATCTTCCATGAACATGTGTACTGAATTACTTCCAAAATGATGAATTACCCTTGGTTACTTTACTTCCAAAAAGAGTAACCAAGGGTTAAAAAAGAAGTCCAGGAAAAAATCACTAATTCTCCATTCTTGAACATATTGGATGCTGAATTGTGATATCCCAATTGCTGACACTGTTGGAGAGATTTTTGCTAAAACATCAGCAGTACTTCCTTATTCCCACAAGTTCCTTGCCAAAAACTGTAAAGCAGAAAAACAACAAATTCTCATCAACAATTCTTCCTCAAGCCTCATCAAACATATAGACTCCTACTTAAAATTAAACGCATTTTGTAGATAAACTTTCAAACATTGAAATTTCTCCAGCTATGTTAGCCTGTTTAGATGTAGTTTCATTAATTACCAATGTCTGTTGAAGAATCAATAGATATACCTGAAAACTTATTTCCTCCAGACATCATGCATCTCTTCCAACATTGGCTAAAATATTCATTCTTCACTTGAAAAGGAAAATTTTATTACCATATGTAGTAAAAATATGGTCTTGCAATGGGCTCATCTATTGTCTCTAATGGATGGAAAAATATGAAGAATCAGCTATAGCTCAGACAAACTTAAAACTACATGTCTGGTGGAGGTATGTGGATGGCATCTTTATCATTGGGAAATACACCTACAAAGACCTGGAAGATTTTGTATATTTTCTGAATAATCAATATCCAAAAATAAAATTCACATTTGACGTAGAAAAGAACAGAAAATTGCCATTCCTAGATATCTTTGTCAATGAAAACATCATTGGAGGATTATCATTAGAAGTCTATAGGAAAGAAACTCGCATGGACAAGTACCTATAAGCAAGCTCATTCCATCACCATCAATAAAAGTTAGATATAATCAAAATTTTAAAAACTGAGATTTGTGATCATCATCATGTGAAAGAATAACTTTATTGAATGCAGATGGTACTCGAGTGTCAGAAGCTAATGAGGTTGTTCAATTAATAAGTGCCCACTTTGCTAAGATATATCAACCAAGTGTATGTAACATAGTGCACAGTGCTATGAAAAGCTGTTGCATAACCTTGATAAGAATTTGTCTAAAAGGACAGATGGAATATCAGCCTGTTTGCTAAAGGAATATTCAGGCAAATTGGCTAGGCCTTTCACATATTTGTATAACTTGAGTCTCAACTCAGGAATAATACCTCACGAATGGAAGGTATGTATGATAGTTCCATGGTACAAGGGTGGTGCAAAAGCTGATGTGTCTGACTACCAACCTATCAGTATCTCTGGTGTGGTAGTCAAGATTTTAGAGAAATTGGTAAGAACTCGCATACAGAAATGGGTAGACAAACAAGCTATACTCTGCAAGGAGCAGCATAGGTTTACTAAAGGAAGGTCATGTTTTGTTTTAGCTTGGACCATTATTGTTCAATCTATACATTAATGGCATTAGGCAGGATCTAGCATCAGATGTGCAATTGTTTGCCATTCATATGAAGATATGCAAGGCAATCGGGTAAGCTACTGATATTCAGCACTTACAAAATGATTTGAATAGGCTGGAAATTTGTGCAAACGAAAATGGTGGTCAGTTTAATGTTTGTAAGTGTAAAGTTATGCACTTTGGTATGATTAGATTTCCGGTAGCATATTATATTAGCAGGGTTATGCTACAAGAGACTGAGGAGGCGAGGGATCTTGGCATATTGGTGGATAGGAATTTGAAGTTCAAAGGTCAGCAAAAGTTGCAAATACAACTCAGAGGGTAATTTTGATGTTGAAGCGAACTTGGCATGTAAGGATAAGGAAGTCATTTTGCCTCTTTGTAAGGGTTTGATAAGACCTCACTTGGATTATTGTGTGCAGATTTGGTCTTCCAGATTCCAGGGAGATAAAGAAGCTGTGGAAAAGATGCAAAGAAGAGTTACAAAGATTATATCTGGATTATGGGATTTAGATTATGAGGACAGATTGCAAGTATGTGGATTACAGACTGGTTAACAGGAGAAAGAGGGATGATATGATAGAGGTCTATAAACTTTTGAATGAGCTTTATCGGATAGTGTCTGATAAAATTTTTCATTATGTGAAAGGTGGGGTGAGATGGGAGTTAAGTTTGTTCAGTCAAGAAAGGGATAAGATCTAGGTTTTCTCTCACAGAACAGAGCAGTGAGGGAGTGGAACAGTTCGCCTTTAAAGATGGTGAGTGCATCTAGTGTGAATGAATTTAGAGGAAGGTATGATATATACCCCCAAGGGATGTCAGGTTACTATGATAGCACAACATGATTAAGCTTACATTATTATTAATCTCCTATTCACAATTTTCCTCCAAATTAGTCTATTACTTGGAAGCACTCCAATATTATCATATCTAACATAGTATTAGATGTTAGATATTATCATATCTGACATCTAATACTTCTAAGGCACTTCTGTTGGATCCTACTTCGTCTTAATCTATACCTTGGATCCGACATGTTATTTACTATGATGTTCTTAAACAAAATAGAAGGATGCTAGTTGATTTCTAATTCAAATATAAAGAAAATTTATATTTAAAGACTGCGCCACTTTATATCTGAATTAGTTCAAGAATTGAAGAAAAATCAACCTTCAACTATTTCTCCTTAAAATATATACTGGCCGAGTATTTAACTTACTTAATTTACCTGCTTTGGTTCGAATATTTTATGAATGGTGCAGTAAAAGAGATTCAGGCAAAATACAACTTTTGATTAACAAAAACAAATATTTAATTTTATAATCACAAATTATACACTTAAGATCAAAATACTAAATAAGTTATTATAAACACTTCAGCCTTTCTGATAATACTGTCATACAAACTCAGACGATGGTAAATCTGTTATCTAATACAGTCTTCTCACAGTTCTTTAAGTTCCAAATACGACAAAAATTGCAGTAACACTTCTTCACAAACAAACACTTTTAAATTTACACTTCAGCTAATTTCCGAAATAGTTACTGTTAGTATAGGGAAATTCTAGGATGAAACTCACACACTTCTCTGTATAGGAATATTAATGGTTGGAATAATCTTACCGATAATCTTCTATCTTCATCTACTTATACATTTACACTTTTTACAACTGTAAACATTTTAAACAGTAAACGGCACTCATTAAATAAATTCTTCTAAGCAATAACTGAATTAATCATCCGTCACAATACATATAAACAAACGTTGTTGCATAAAGTACTACTGATCACTCAAGAAATAAGGCAATACACAATAATTCCTTAACTTTAGGTTTTATATGCACAGTTGTTCATTCCTCCGGCATTCAATTAATTCTTCAGGCACTATAATTCTAAGCACAGCTAGCGGTAAACTTCAATTTTTACAGCCTCTACTATTCTAGTAACTCCGTGCTTTATTTCAAGATTCTGTGTGTGTCCTTGTCAGGTTGGCCCTGAAATTAAATCTCAACTCAAATATCGCTAGTCTATTTAGTAGTCACTCAGCTGTCTTCCGTAGCTATAATTGTTATTCTACAATTTATTAGCTAACCGCCTCTCGACTAGTAGACTTTATTAGCTGCTTAAGTGACTTGCCGACTCGCTATTATCGCACTGTGATTCTCGAATGCTCCGATTCCAACCTAATGCCAATCTCTCTCTTATAAATCTCTAATAAATAATTTCAGCATTCTTCCCTTTTTATATCCATTCTTCCCGCCTAAATTCTTCTCGTGATTTCTTTCTAAAACTCTTTTCAATAAACCTCACGTGGTGTTCCAAAACGTACTCGCTCACTTACATACGTTTCCATGACAACAAAACAAAATATAATAAAATTGAGTTATTACATAACGTTAAACTTTACAAACAGGAATAAATAGAGAATATTTACATTTCAATTAATGCACAGTTAAATTATTAAATACAAACTCTTATATTAATATAGCAATAAATAAAATAAACTTAATAATATTTAAATACAGTCTTCTCATTATTAATACATATATCTTTGATTAAATAATTAGATATTAGACAAAATTAAAGTAGTTATATGAATATTAAATTGTAAAATAAGTTGTTTACATTAAATAATATTTACAAGTCTAGCCTTTGTGATGGAAGATCATGTGGGATTCTGAACCAAATAATAATTACTCTAATCTCTATATAATCAGAATCCAACACTTCTGACTGAATCAATCCACCTAGACCTTGGTCTTCCTCTGGTCTCTCACCTGCCATCTTGGCAACAAGCACCTCCTTTGCTAATCTTTCTTACCTCTTTTGTTTTAATTGCCATACCACCTGAGATTAGCTCTGCTGACACGTCATCGATGGCACCCGTTCACTCCTAATTTTTCTCAGAATCCTTATATCTGTGTTCTCTAATCTCTGATCAAGTGCTTTATTTCTATCCCAACTCTCAGATCCATAACTTAAAACTGGTTTATACACTGTCTTGTATACTGCTAGTTTGGTGTTTTGGCTGATTTCGCTCTTATTCCATATAAATTTATTCAGCTGTTTACTCACCCTACAAGCTATGCTTATTCTTTTCTCTATTTCCAGATTTAGCCTGCCATCTTTTCTAAAAACTGTGTATAAATAGCTGAAATATTTTTTCTATAGGATCCATTCAGAATGCAGCTTAAGTTTTCTATGTTTCTCTTAATTTTCATAATTTTCATGCCTTGTTACAGCTATTATTTGATTTAATTAGAGGATTCTGAAGACTTGCACTAGATGTGTTTAGGAGTACATCATCATCTGCATAAAGCAGAGCTGAGCTTGACATCTCCATTTGTAATATCAAGCCCAATGCCACATAATGTTATCCATATAGATGATGAATAAGAGTGGAGATAATGTGCAACCTTGTCTTACCCCTGATTTTACATTAAACCATTTTCCTGGATTGCTCTGTATAATGTTCCATTCACCTCATATAATTGTAGTGTTTTGAAAAGCTTTCCTCTGGTCACCTTGTCATATGCCTTTTCCAGATCTACAAAACTCAAGTGCAGATCTTTGTCATCTTCCCATGATTTCTCAACTGTTTGTCTTAAAGTAAAATCTGATCTTTACAACCTCTATTTGGCCTGAACCCTGCTTGTTCAAGTTTCTCTTCCACAGTCTTCCTCAACCTCATTTCAAGTATGCTTGCATAAATCTTACCTGGAACACTCACTAGAGAAATTCCTCTGTCATTCTCACATTTAACTTTATTCTCTTCTTTATAGATGGGTACTATGAGAGCTCTACTCCAGTCGTTGATAATTCAACCTTCTGTCCTGGCCCTCTGAATTATGCACTGTAATCACTGCAGAACTTTTATACTTCCACGCTTAAGCATTTCTGGTGAAACATCATCCACTCCAGCTGCCTTTCCACATTTCAAGTTTCTGACAGCTTTTTCTATCTCAAGTATTAATATGTACTCCTCTTGAAAATTTTCTACTATGGTTCTGTCAGTACTTGGTTCACTTAACAGTCTTTATTATTATTATTGTTATTATTAAGAGAGACCTCCAGGGAGTCAGAGACTCATCAAGGGAGGCCACATACTACACACACACCAGCTATCATACTTATTCTTGAATTCATTCACACTGCTTGCACTCACAACATCCAATGGCAATCCATTCCAATCACGCACCACCCTCTGAGAGAAAAATCTAGCCCTCACACCCTTCTTGACAGCCTTCATTCTCAGCTTCCAACGATGTCCTTTCCCCATCCTCCATAAATTTAAAAATTCCATCAATTGAAATCCTGTATGATCCTTTCAGAAGTTTGTAAGTCTCAATTATATCACCCCCCCAACCTCTTTCTTCTGTTTGCTAGTGTCTGCAGTCTACAAATTCTCAATCTGTCTTCATAATCAGTATTCCACAATCTTGATATCATTTTTAAAACTCTCCTTTGTACTCTCTCCAGTATATCAGAATCACATTGGAAACCAGGAGACCAGATCTGTGCACAATAGTCCAAGTGAGGTCTTATCAAGGCCTTGTAAAGAGGCAACATAACATCCTTATCTTTACATTACAGCATTGCAATTATCTTTTGAGTTGTATTTGCAATCTTTGCCACATGGCCCCTAAACTTCAACTTCCTATCTATTAACACTCTAAGATCCCTAGCCTCTTCAGTTTCTTCTAGCCTAATCCCACCAATATAATAAGACATTGGATATCTAATCATTCCGAAGTGAATGACTTTACATTTACTGACACCCATTTTCCCATGCCCACAATTCCAGCCTATTCAAATCATTCTGCAAAGACTGCATATCAGCAGCATTCCTGATTACCCTACTTATCTTTGCATCATCAGTAAATAACTGTATGTCGCTTGTCCAATCCTTCCCAATATCATTAATGTACAGATTGAATAACAGTGGACCAAGCACTAATCCTTATGGTACACCACTTGTTACCTTAAACCTTGCAGACTCAGATCCCCCGTATACCACTGTTTGATATCTGTCAGTCAGCCATCCTCTTATCCATGCTAATATTATATAACCCAAACTCATATTCTCCAATTTATGCAGCAATCTGCCATGCTGTATTCTGTCAAAAACCTTAGCAAAATCCAAAAGTATCATGGTGTATCCATTCCCCTTGCCTAGTTCAATGGTAACATTGTTACAGAATGTGAGCAAGTTGCTAAAACATGACCTTCCCTTAGTAAACCCATGTTCATTGCAAAATAGAGATTCACTGTCAACCCATTTCTGAATGTGGGCCCTAACCAGTTTTTCCAAAATCTTCACTACCACTCCTGTCTTTCAAAGTAATTACTCCAGACATCTAGGGTATCCTTATCTTCAATTTTCATGTCACCTTTATCATCTTTGATTCCTTTTATATTACTCTTTCCTTCATTTCCAAGCTGCTTCAATAGCCTCCAAAACATTTTGCCACCTCCAACTGGGATTTAAACATAGTAAAAAGTGACAAAATCAAATAAAAACAAGAACTTCAAATAAAATGTATATATTTAAGTAGTTCCTCCAAAATAGATACTTAAAGATACTAAAGGAACTTTTATTTTCTGACCAACTATCCCTTGATAACCTAGAAATTAATTACAAATTATTATTATTATTAAACAAGACCTCATGGAGTCAAAGACTCATCTAGGAGGTCCTTTTATCTTACACATATCTCATCATACCGCGTCTTAAACACATTCAAACTCCTTGCAGACACCACACTCTCAGGCAAGGCATTCCAATCATTTACAACTCTGCACGAAAAAAACCTGCCTCTCACTCCCCTACTCACACCCTCTTTATACAGTTTCCAGGGATGACCTCTGGTTCTCCCCTGATCTCCCACTATTCTCTGTAGAACTTCTCCACCATTGATCCTATAACAACCCCCTTACCAACTTGTAGGTCTCTATCATATCTCCCCTCTTCCTTCTCTCCACTAGACTCTGCAAATTACATCTTTTCAATCTTTCTCATACTCGACATTCCAGAGGTCAGAAACTACCTTAGTCAGTCGCCTTTGGACCCTTTCCAACATCTCTTCATCCTTCTGAAAACCAGGTGACCAAATCTGGGCACAATAGTCCATGTGTGACCTAATCAAAGCTTTATACAATGGAACAAGAATCTCCCTACTTCTACACGTCAGTGTCCTCCGCATTATTCCCAGAAGTCTTTGTGTTGTCTCCACAATTTTGGCAATGTGTCCCCTAAATTTTAGATCCTTATCCACAATCACACCCAGATCTCTTATTTCCTCTACTTCCAACAATATATTCTCACCAAGCATAAATTCTGCATCCCATCTTTGTTTTCCAAATTTTAAAACCTTACATTTTGCAACATTGAACTCACATCCCCATTTGCTTGCCCAATCACTCAATTTATTCAAGTCTTCTTGCAAGGCCACAACATCTTCACTACTCTTTATGGTTCGTCCCAACTTTGCATCATCTGCAAACAACTGAATATCTCCATCCAAATCTTCGCCAATATCATTAATATACAAGTTAAATAGTAATGGCCCTAAAACAGATCCCTGAGGCACTCCACTAGTGACTTTCCTTTTCTTGGATATTGCACCCCCATACACAACTTGTTGATACCTATCAGATAGCCAGTCTCCAATCCAATGCACTAATCTAATATCCAACCCCATCTGCTCTAGTTTGACTGTCAACTTATCATGAGGTACTCTATCAAAAGCTTTTGCGAAATCCAAGTATATTACTGTGTATCCTTCTCCTCTGTCCAGGGAAGCAGTCACTTTATTGTAATAAGTAAGTAGATTACTAAAACACGACCTCCCTTTAGCAAATCCATGCTGTCCATCAAAGATTGTACCATTGTTGTCAACCCAACTCTGGATCCTAGTTCTCACAAGCTTCTCCAACAACTTAACCACAACACCTGACACACAGATAGGCCTATAGTTTGATGCTTGAGTTCGATCACCTCCTTTATGAAGTGGCACAATCTTGCCCTCCTTCCACTCTTTAGGGACTTGACCAAGTGCAAGACTCGTATTAAAAAAATATGTTAAGGCAGGTGTCAACTCTCTGGCACATTCCTTCAGAATACGCGGTGATATATTATCAAGTCCCACAGCCTTATTTACATCTAGTTTACTCAACTCCCCAAACACCTCTTGCTCACTTACAGTCAGTCTCTCCTCCCCATCATCAACTGCTCTTAATCTCTCCATGAAGTCACATTCACAAGATTGAAAGATCTTTATGAACTGCTCATTAAGTATCTCCACCACACGTTCTGCAACAGCTGTCTTTATACCATTTCCTCCAATCAGTGTCATCCTTCCATAATCATTCTTTCTTTTGCTGGCTACATATCGAAAGAACTCCCTGGGATTCTTTTTAGCTTCATTAGCTAACTGCTGCTCATACCTCTCTTTAGCTACTCTCACCAACCAAGTCACCCTCCTTGCCTGGTCTTTGTAGACCTCATGAAATTGGTTACTTCCACTTCTCTTATGCTGCCTCCACAATGCCCTTTTTCTCTGTATTGCATGCTTAATCTCTTTATTCATCCATCTCACGCCTACCTTATTTAACCTTCTCACCCATGGTATACATTTAGACATTGCATCTACTAAATATTTTTTGTAAATCCCCCAAGCTGCATTGATCTCTTTTCCAGCTAACTCCTCATTCCATGCTACACCTGCAAGCTGTCTCCTGAGCTCTTCATAATCACCCCCCTTGTAGTTCCACATATACCCTTTTTTCACAGGGGTCCTTGCACTGCTGGCAACCACCCAAGTAATCACCTCATGGTCAATTTCACCAATTGGTGGATGATTTGATACCTCATTGATAATTACATCCTCCGATGAGATGACTAAATCCAAGACCCTTAATCCTCTTGTGCCCTCTGTTACATACTGTCTGAGGTAGTTATCCCTCAAAAACTCAAGAAACTCATTTTCTTTACTTCCAGTTGCTATCTCTTCATTCCAGTCTATATTGCCATAATTAAAATCACCCATAATGATCACCCTTTTCTTATTTGCTTGGCTTATTTGACTATACATTTCACTATCACCACCATCCACATTACCAGGTCTATAACAACATCCCACCAAGTATTTGATTCTATTCACCTCTATCTCACACCATACTGCCTCAAAACCACTGGCCCCATTTCCCTCTTGCATCTCTACCTTGTATGGACATAACTCTTTCTCTATCATCAATAGCACTTCCCCTCCCTTTTTACCCCTTCTATCCTCACGAAACACATCATACCTTTCCATCTCTATTCCTGTCAGGATGTCATCCTCATCTAACCATGTCTCACTTATTCCGACAATCTCTGGGTGCACAGACGCAATTAGTGCAACCATTTCATCTGCCTTGTTTCTTATACTTCTAGCATTGGTATACAAACACAACAACTCATTTCTGGATCTACAGCTAGTTCCACTGATACCACTCACTCGATGTGATCTCTCCATGCTGGACTGGGGCCATTTCCCTTTCTGCTTCTTCATTTTAGAACCCTTTGCAATTCCATCTGTTTCCTTTTGATCCCTGATCATCCCATTACTTTCCTGCCTACACATGCTCTCACCTCCTCTTGGAGCATCCACCTTTCTCACGCTGTGTATCCCTGTCCACCCTGAGCCTCCCCGTTTCCCAGTATCCTATAAATGCACAGTATCTTTTCCATACATTGGCAGTGCATCAAGATTAATAGCCAAAGTAGTAAAGACAGTTAACTTCAGAAGAGCCTTCAAACCAGTCAACACCTTATGAAGCTTTCTACACTCCCCTAAAAATAAAGTTCCATTTTATAAATATCTTCCGAGTATACAAGATTCCATATTCTTGTAGAAAGGTGTATGTTGGTCAGACTGGGGGGAGTTTTGAATGATCCTTCATGACATCTGGAAGTCATTAATTAGCACGTATAACGTTAAAGACCTCTTCTATGCTAGCATTCACATACAGAGTTTACAACAGTGTAGAGACTGCACATAACATGGCCAATGTTGCTCATGATTAAACTATCATTACAGTCTTTTCAACTTAGATTTAACTGTGTTTGGAAAATGCTTGATTTTGTGTTGGTTTTTACTTATGTTAAGCAACCTCCATATGATGCTATATAGACAGTGAAACATGCAGAAGAATACATTTAGTATAATAAATAAAAAAAAAAACCTATTCAAGTTAAAATATGGTATTGATCTTTCAAGCAAATCTACACAAAAAAAAAAAAAAACTTTTATTCCATTGGCAGTCACCTTAGAATGGAAGAACCAATAATAAGCTCCATCAAATCAACCCTGAAATCATATCAGGTGGTCTGTAACGGTCTATGCAATGGTCAGTGTCTGTGCAGGGACTATTACGAGGAAGTTGTTTCTTTGCAGCTCCATATAAGACATAGTCATCTTACACCAGGAGGTGCACAACTTAAATGCTGCAACAAGCCCAATGAAGTAATTTTTGTTATACTTACTCAGGCTACATTTTTTAAAACTTGGATTTTTAGAAAAAAATATAATGTATATAAAGTTGAATAGATATGTTTATTGAAAATATCATTTTAATGTGTTGCATTACATTTTTTGAATGAACAATTTTTTGGATTAATATTTCCAATTAATATTACAACATATCTGTATTTATAAGTAACTGCTTTAGTAACTACTTTACAAACTGAAAAAATAAAAGTACCATATTTATTCCAATATAACTTGCACTTTTTTCTCCAAAATTAAATTTTAAAAAATTATGGTGCGAGATATGTGCAGGGATTTTCAGAAACTAAAGTTTTTTCAGGAAAAACTTAAATTGACTTATATATAAATCTTCAGTATTCATTATAATTTATAATTGCTCACATTATTTATAAAATGAATGCATTTAAATATTGATTATCACCTTTATTTATGCAATCACTCACCTTCATCACACGATATATTTGAATCTTTAGCGATAATGCTTCTTAAAACAAACAATTTCATTATTGCTTGTGCTTTTATCATTTCAGAATCATAAGATCACCATGATTTTAAAAAAAAAAAAAAAAGAAAATTGAAGATGGGTATGACTTACCAAGACTCCTATTTGCTATCGCTACTTCTAGTCTCGAGAACGGTTTCCTACTGGCTCGACTGGTTACTTCCATTTCTATGCATATGATTGATGCAGTATTAACAAAAGATTCCACAACTCATTGACAAAGGCAAGCCGACAGTTGAGTCGAAATGCTGATTCTCTTCCCTAGAATTCAAAAACATTTGAAACTGCAATAACAACCTTCACTATCTTCACTATCTATTCCTTAAAGTTTTAAATATGTGAAACGTTTTAATTTCTTTTTTCATAAAGTAAAATCAGGGGTGCGAGATATATGTGAGGGTGAGTTATATTAGAGTAAATACGGTACCACAAAACACATAATTTTCATTCATGCATCATTGGTTCAAGGTTGAGAAACTGACCAATCAAATTTTAGCATTTGTGTAGCACACATGCTACAATTGATTTCTGTTAAGTGCAGGAATGTAAATAAACTCTCCTACTTAATAAAAGTATTTATTTACATCAGTAACAATAATATGAATCTGCTGATTTTTTTAAATCATTTAATGTTATACAATTTTTTATTTAATTATTCAATTTATGTGAAGGGCCACATTAAATCTGAAAGGGCTGCATCCAGCCCATATGTTATGCATCCCTGCCTTACTACTTCCTCTTGAGGAGTGATGACGTGCCATTGTGTGAGTTATACTGGATTAACCATCATTCATATTTTAATCAACTGCCTTCATTTCATCAATGAGAGCAGTTACTATTTTAGTCACATTCATAATCTGCTTTAGCCTTATACTCTCAGGTGGATTTTTTCAGATTCATCAAGTGTTGCTCCTGTTTTTAAATTTTTATGGAATATCAATGCATATCTTCTAATTATGTACATATTAGTTTCATTAGTTTAATTTAGTATACATAGGCTTTTGTAACACTTTTTTTATGAATGTCTTTATGAATTCTCTTCCCATGTATCTTTGTAGTGCCAAAGGATACAAGTTTGGAAATGATTGGAGGGAGGGCATTTTCTTTGAGAGGAAACTTGTAGTTACTTGAAGTTACTGAGTGGCAAGATGACCTCTAATATATTGGGAGAGTGGAGATGTACAGTTTTGAATTAGGTCATTGCTTATAACAAAACCTTAATGTCCAGCTTAGTTAGTGATGTTGAAAAGGGAGCCAATTGGAGTTTTGGATATTTAGGTCACACTCAGTAAGGTGAACTGATTAGAGTGGTTTTCAGAATTTGAAGAGTTTATATACAATATGTGAATATTGTTAAATGGGACCTAGAAGCCTTGAGCCAGTAGAGGTCAAAAGCAGGGGATTTTAAATTAGGAATTTTCTGGCAGGCATTGTTGTGTCTGATTCATGAAGTGTGTAATTTGGACAATGGAACATAGTTGATGGACATTTATGTTTGGGTTTATATCATGAATGTTTGTAAAGTGATGCGAAAATAATTTTTTTTGTAGGAATTCTGGCATGCTTTGTTTGGTTTGGCTTATTTGTTGGGATTAGTTTTTGAGAGATTTATTTTGATTGCAGTGTCACTGTCATGTCATTTTAGTTCTTGCTTAGATGAAGGGATAGATCATTTTTTATAGATGATGAATAACATTGAAGATACAGAAAGTTTTACTTCTGGATTACAAAGTATATTATACTTGAAGAAATTCTGTATATGTTTTAATCTTTGATCCGAGCCTAAGCAAACAAAGTTTTCACATGAACTTTTCCCAATCATTCTACTTGTATATACAGGCTTGTATATATAGACTTCACATCAGTTATTTTAGTATCCTATAATGCAAAAACATTATGGAAAGGGTCACTACCCAGGCCAGTTTTGACTTTTATTGAAGTCTCATCAATGCAGAATCATGTACTTTGTATATACAAGTATTAAAATGATGTGTTGCCATGTTATTAAAAAAATAATAATAATAAAAAAACTCCAGTTGTAAAATATAAGATAATACACTTTGTAACCCATCAGTAAAACTTTCTGCAACTATCTCCAATCTGGAGTGTTTAATATGTGTGATACACCATTTTTCTACTTGCTTTTTAATTGCTCCCACACACAACAAAAGGCAGAAGGGCCTATAGGAAACATTATGGGCAGGAAACATTATTGACTTTCCATAATGTTTTGTGTTATGGGATACTGAGGCATTTGATGTGAAGTCAACAGTCTTTATATACAAGTAAACGAGTTGTGATGCTTCACATGCAAACTTTGTTTGCTTACACTTGGATAAAAAATTAAAATAATATACTTGTCCAATATAATAAATTGAAGATTATTATTATTACGGGCTACTCCAAGGAGTCCTTAGACTCATTGAGGGAGGTCCTAAACATGTCAAAAACCACCCGACATTTGACCAATATCTATCATACTTTTCTTTGAACTCATTCTCAGTCATGGCACCCACAACAGACTGACAACCTATTCCACTCATTCACCACTCTCCAAGCAAAAACCCTAGTTCTAACACCCTTGCTAACTACACTCTTACTCAGTTTCCATGGATGGCCCCTAGTTCCACCACCACCAGACCTGTTCTGAAAAATTTCCTCTGAATTAATCTTGTAGAAACCTCTCAGTAATTTGTATGTCTCAATCATATCGCCCCTTTTCCACCTATCAACCAGTTTCTATAACTCGCAAATTTACAACCTGTTCTCGTATAGACCTGCTACCATCTTGGTCACTCACCTCTGGATCCTTTCCACCTCATCACAAAAAGAAACCTTGGCACCCAGATCTGCACACAGTAGTCAAAATGGGGTCTTATCAAGGCTTGATAAAGAGGAACAATAACCTGCTTGTCTCTGCTCATCAAAGTATTCTTCAGTAATCTGATGAGCTGCCTTAGCCACTTTCCCATGTGGTCCCTAAACTTTAACTCCCTATCCACTATCACTCCCAAGCCTCTGGCTTTGTCTATTTCCTGGAGTACAGTTCCACCAATGTAGTATACAGCTGGTAATTTTTTCATCACAAGATAGCATGCACCCTTGTTTTACTCATGAAATACATCCATCTATTCTGACTGCTAACTTACAACTTAAGTAGAAGCCATTTCTTAGTAATGGCAAACACCACTGTAAAGACTCGCTCACTATAAAAGAAATTGCTGAAAATCCTATTTCAAGCCCCCCATTGGGACAATGTTATGTTAAATAAAGAAGTCACTGTAGTAAATCATCCACTATAACAAGCTTATATGGTTCAGTGGTTCATATAAGTTTGTTGTCATGAGAATTAATTATATTGATTTCTATGATATCTCATTTATACTATATAATTATAGTAATAGCTTTTTTTCTTGGTTCCATATCTCTTTTCCAGATTTACAAAGCTGAAATACAGTTCCTTATTGTTAGTCTTCAAATAAAAATTGGTGTTGACAACTGTATTTGACCTGATCCTAGCCTGTTCTTACCAGATTTCTTGTCCACAATTTTTCTTTACCTATTACGTATGCTTGTATAAATATTAACTGGGATACCTAGTAGAAAAATTCTCCCATTGTTTTGTTTACTTTTTTGTAATGAGTAGTATGAACCTTACTCCGTTCATCTGGAATTTTACCTTGTGACCAAGCTTTTTGAATGGTAGGGTGACCAACTCTCCCATATTTCCCGGGAACTCCCATATTTTAGCTAATTTTTTTGAATCATCCCAGCTCCTGTTTTGATCTTCAAATACTCCTGTATTTTTCATAATCAATCATTGTCATTAATTTTTCAATGTATATTATAACCGTCAAATACAATTTGACACTAATATCGATAGTTTGAAAAATTCTAATCGATACAATTCTGTTCCAGCCAACGAATATACATGGGTGTTCCGGCAAAGATGTTATATCGTTACGTTGATCTTGTAACCATTGGCGCCATTTTAATAATTAATACCCATTCGGAGTAATCAAATCGTTGGTAGCAATTTTCGATATACACTTCCAGATTTTGTTTGTCTGTTTCGTATCTTGCGTTCTTACAAGCCGTTGTGTCTGCATTCATTTGCAAAGTATTTTCAGTATCCTTGAACATCGAGTGCCATAGTATATTTTCGTGATGGGTAGTGACGGTGAAACAGAAAGTGTTAATGTAAAAAGGCAACAAAAAAGAAATGTAAATATTTGTGTGTTTATCTGAAGAAATGGGAAGAACACTACTCGTGGCTAAAACCCGTGTCATCCAACTTCACGAAGCTATTGTATATTATGTAAACATGACTTCAGTATCGCCCATGGGGGTAATAATGACTGCAAGCAACATTCTAGCACTGAAGGACATGAACGGAGAGAGAAAGATGTGACGAGTTCTTTGAATTTGAACCTCTTTTTTTGGTAACTTGTGTTACCGAAAAAGAGGTAAACAACATTGCAAGTGAGCTCCCTTATTTTCATGTTCAAAAGTTGGTCACAATGGTAAAAACTTTATACCTCTATATGAGCATTTCTAGTGAATATCATCCATTCTTGCTGTCTTTTTTCATATTTCAGCTTTCTAATGGCTTTTTTCTAACTGAAGTATTGACAGGTACTTACGATTGCTTTCCTTTTGAATATTTTCTGCCAGTGACCTATCGTTGTTAATTTTATTTAATAATTTTTCAAAGTAATTATTCCAGACATCCAAAATAAATGACAATAAATTGTTTTTGTCATGTTTGTCGTCTCTTTCACAGCACTTTCCCCTCCCCCATTTCTAAGTGTTTTCAGTCTCCAGAATATTTTGCTGGCTGCCTTCATGATAATTATTATTACACTGGCATCACCATAGGATCTGAAGCTCATTACAGGAGGCTTTCACTATCCTCTATTTTCACTATCCTGTCATATTTCTCCTTACTTATAGCCACTATCTCTGTAACCTATTCTACGCATTTGCCTCTCCAAGCAAAATAGTCTTCACATCCTTGCTAACAACACCTTTACAAAACTTCCAGGAGTGGCTTCCCATCATTTGTTAAAAAATTTCTTCTGCATTTACTTTAGAAAACCTCTTTAGTAACATTTTTCTATCATATCTCCTTGTCTGTGTATATCACGTAAACTTTGTAACCAAATCTTCAGTCTATTGTTACATGGAGTCTTCCAGCACCAATCATAATTTAGGCTCATCTCTGGTGAATCAGGTCTGTCACTTCTTTGTCCTTCTTTTCTCTCTGGTCAGTTGGAAAAGATCATTTACTTATAGCAGAAATAGGATAAGTGAAAAGCTCTGGGATCCTATTGCATTGTTGTGAAGTCCCTGCAGAGGATATCCATCATGATGTGCAATAGTTAACCAAAGAGAAAACTAGCTTCCAAGTCACACACACTGTTATTATTTATTTTTAATTAGCCAGAAGGTAAATGATATGCATGGTTGATTCTAGGTTCGACTCTGTTACACAGCGTCATATCTATCTATCAAAGGGGACATTGAATTTCGTTAGTTTGGAATGGTAGAATGAAATTTATCAAAATAATGACTGCAAGAATTGAAAGAAAAGTAAGAAGCCATGAGAATTGCTTTTTCCTTGAGTAATGATGCAGTAGGGATAACCATGCCAAAACAAGTAGAGGATTGGACAAAAACTGTGGTGAATTGATAAAATACCAGAAAGTGTGATTACTCTTTAGACATGACAAAAGTTTTCTGCATGTTGTTCTTTCAGAATCAATTTTAGATACATTCAAGATTTAGTATAAACAGAAAAGGGTAAATTTTTTTTTTTTTTTTTTTTGAAAGCTAAATCTAGTATGCTTGATTTTTTTTTGTACCTTGACACACTTATAAGAAAATTAAAGTAGAATAGGGAATGAATGTTTTCACATCATTTGTTCTAAGTTTCTTGAAATTAAAAAAAAAGTTTATATAAAAATTGGTCCAATTATTGTATCTTTCGGGTACTAAATTAAAGACAACCTAGAGTGCTGGTTGAGGAAAGGTCCACAGCATGAATGAAACTCAAACAGGAAGTGGCTTTTCAGTTTGTAGTTCTATTCATCCACATCATTGCTAGGGAGCAGAGAGTGGGAATGTGCAATTTTTTTTGACTCGCTGATTGCTCAATGCAAAGCAACTGAAGTCTTTATTTTGCATGTATGACTATAAAAATTAATATCTTCTGCGAAGTGTTACAAAACTGATTAGTTTAATAACAGACAATGTTTTGTGTTATTTACATATGACTTCTTCAGGTGTAAGAAAAAAACAACAACTAATAGACAGTAAAAGATTAGGAAGATGATGACCACTATAGAGTCATGTAGGATTTTAATGCTTTAAACTTATCCCTGGACATGAGCAATAACGTGCACATTCATTGTTGTGCACGTTATTGCCCATGTCCAGATTAATATATTTGGCTAGTTATAGCTAGGAGGCATCAGTAAAATTAATACTAGGATTTATATTTGTTTAGGATCCATTGACATTTTGAAAGATTTACGTTTTTTTTTTTTTTTTTTTTTTCATAACAGTGGTGTAACAATTTGGATTCATTCTATAAAACTTGATGTCTCTTTTTAGACATCTTGTTGATCAGAAGAGAGTATGTGGTGATAGAGCTGAGGACTCACCCCACTCACTGTATTGTTCATTAGAATTCTCAGCCTATCTGTAGTATGGTGTCTTGTAGTCGCACCACATTTAGTAAAGTGGATGTTTCAGGAGGGCTGTGTCAAGGTTTTACAGATCAAAATAGTGATCTCATCCTAATGTAAGGAGTAAATGCTGTTCAGTTCTGGTTTTATATTCTCTAAGGATTTTTGTAAGTTTCACAGAAATAGAGCTAATATACTGAAGAGTAATAAAAGCTTCGATTTCTTTGTCACTAAGATGCATCAAGTGGTGTGTTTCTGAAATCGTGTGCTGATGAAGAAATCTATTGAATAGTGCATTGAAAAGCATATTGGAGATATCGAATACCAAAGAAGTGAGGCCTCAGATCTATCATATATGTACTCCTTAACTGATTCACAGGATGCCTCAACAGAGGCATCAAGTTTTATGAAATAAGTCCAAGCTATTACACCATTGTTATGAGAAAAAAGAAATCTGGAAATCTTTAGATGTGGTATTAAATCTGAAACACTTGCATATAAATCCTATATTAATTTGTCAGAATGCCTTCTAGCAGTAGCTAGCTAACCATGTATGAGTTAATATGCATGTCTGGACATCATTTTAAATCATTTGAATCTTACATAATTATAGTGGTTGTCATCTTACTAATCTTTTACTGTTTGTCTATTAGTTATTCCTATACCTAAAGAATTCTTAAGTTTAAGACAAAACATTCTTTTAATAAATTAATAATTTATGTACGGCTCTGGTTTACGACCTTATAAGCTGTCATATATAGCTGTTGACTATTATATTTTATTCTTCCAAACATTTTTAGATCTGAATTACTTCATGTCTATGTGAAATTCTTCATGCATTAATCTCTTATTTAACATGGGATTGATTCATGCATCAATCCCTTGTGAAATAAGTTTGAACCATAACCTCATCCAAATGTTTTGCTATAGAATTCTCTTCTCTTAGATCCAGACAGCTTCATTTTCTGTGGCACTACATTGCCACTAAGTAGGACCTCAATTTCTCTGCCCATGGTCAGATTACTGTTTTTACTTTCTGGTGATTGAAATGTGCCTCTGAAATAATTCTTGCTGGATTTAAGGTCTCATTCCTCCTCCCCTGCCCTTAATTTTGCTTAAAATTCTTGCCCATTATCCAAGTCTCGACTCTCAAACAGGTGCTAGAGAATCAGTACTTGTAGTGCCAAGCTAGTTCAAGACGAGTTCAGCATATTACAAATTGATATGCTGAACTTTCACAGTTGTTTCAAAAAAGTGTGACAAAAACTCCATCTTTACTCTCTCTTCTTTAAAGCTTGAAATAGCTTAAAAAAATTTCTCAAATAGATACCTCACCAAAGTCATTAAGTGCAATGGCTGCCCTTTCGTGCATCCAAGATTCTTTTTATGTTTTTTGATCAAAGACAATAAACGTACAGCTGTGTACTTTGGAAATTGTAAGAAGCAATGTGACCAGGTTATCTATGCATGAGTTAGAGGAGAAGAATAACGTAATGAGTTCAGTTACATCTTTCGGTAATGGTACGGCCTAACGGCATAAATAGATAAATTTGACTCGTGTCAAATTTATTAAAATTACTATTATTACTATTATTACGGGCAACTCCAGGGAGTCATTAGACTCATCAAGGGAGGCCCCAAATCATATTCATCACAACTATTCGACAGTCATGCAGTATCTATCATACCTCACCTTAAACTCATTCACTGTCACAGCATCCACCACAGACTCAGGGAGCGCATTCCACTCATTCACTACTCTAAAAGTAAAGAACCCAGCTCTAACACCTTTACTAACTACACTTTTGCCCAGTTTCCATGGATGTCCCCTAGTCCTCCCACAACCAGCCCTGTTCTCAAAAATATCTTCTGATTTAATTTTATAGAAACCCTTCAGTAATTTGAATGTCTCAATCATATCTCCCCTTCTCCGCCTATCAACCAATTTTTGCAACCCACAAATCCTCAACCTGTTCTCATACGGTTCATTCCACAGACCTGCTATCATCTTGGTCACTCGCCTCTGGATCCTCTCCACCTCCTCCCCATCAAGAAGAAACCTAGGTGACCAAATCTGAGCACAGTAGTCGAGATGGGGCCTTATCAAGGCTCGATACAGAGGAACAATAACCTGCTTGTCAAGGTATTCTTCAGCAACCAAGTAATTTGATGAGCTGATTTGGCCACTTTTGCAATGTGTCCCCTAAATTTCAATTCCTTATCCACCAACACTCCTAAATCTCGTGCCTCATCGATTTCCTGGAGCACGGTTCCACCAATGCAGTAAACTGCTGCCAATCTTTTCACCCCAAAATGCATAACCTTACATTTTGCCACATTAAATTGATATCCATTCTCCTTAGCCCAGACCTCCAATCTATCCAAATCATCCTGCAAAATTTTGACGTCATCTGCATTCACTATTGCCCTACCCAACTTCGCATCATCCGCAAACAAATGAACTGTTCCTCTCAGATCCTTTCCTATATCATTTATGAACAAATTAAACAGCAGTGGTCCAAGAACAGATCCTTGTGGCACACCACTAGTCACAGGCCGTCTTGTGGACTCTACTCCTGAGTAAACCACTCTCTGATATCTCTCCATCAACCACCCTCCTATCCATCTCACCAACCCTATGTCCATCCCCATATGCTGCAATTTATTGATTAGAATTCCATGTGGTATCCTGTCAAAGGCCTTAGCAAGGTCCAGTAGAATCACTGTAAACCCATTACCCTTATCCAGCCGTCAATGTGTTATAATACGTGAGCAAGTTACTGAGGCATGACCTACCCTTCACAAAACCATGCTGTCCCCGATACAGTATCCCATTTTCTTCTATCCAATCTTGTATTTTCCTCTCGACTATTTTCTCTATGACCTTGATAATGATTCCTATTATGCTGATTGGCCGGTAATTTTCAACAGCAGCCTTGGAACCACCTTTGTGCAGCGGAACTATTTTCCCCTCTTTCCACCCCTTTGGGACTGACCCAGTCCTAATTTGAGCCTCAGGATAAGGGTAATGGGTTTACAGTGATTCTACTGGATGGTCAAAGGCACTGACAATTCTTTAGCCGCTTCACGTACGACACGAGCTGGTATACCATCCAATCCCACAGATGTATTGACATTGAGGTTCTGTAATAGACTAGTTACCTCTACTTCATTCATCACAATTCCAGTATAATCTGTTGGTTCTTCCATTCCTGCAAAGTCACTACCTGGATGATATACTCTTGCAAAGTGCTCACTCAGTAACTCAACTATATCAACTGATTCAGTTACCTCCCTACCCTCAGCATTTTTTAAGATCATTCTACCATGAGCATTTTTCCTTTTACTTTCAACATATTGAAAAAACTGTTTGGGATTCTCTTTAGCCTGCGTGGCCAATTTCCTTTCGTAATCTGCTTTTGCTTTTCTTACCATCCTGACCTGAGCTTTATACTGTTCATGCGCCTGATGGTCACCCTTCTCCTTAAATTCCCTCCACAATTGTTTCTTTTTTTGCAGCTCAAGTTTAATAGTGTTATTCATCCATTTAACCCCTACTTGATTTATTATTCGGACTCTTGGTATACAGTCAACCATTGCCTCCTGCAAACAGTTCTTAACCACCTCCCATGCACTATCAACATCCAGCCCTTGCAGTTTTACATGCCATGGCATTGAGCCAAGCACACACCTAAGCTTGGCATACTTGCCAGCCCGGTAATTCCACTTGTACCCTGTCTTAATTGTAAATTCGACTCCTTTAGCCACCTCCCAAGTCATGACCTTATGGTCACTCTCACCAATTGGTGGCAACATGGTCATGTTCGTTACAGCCACATTCTCAGTTGCAGTTACTAGGTGCAGCACTCTCTGCCCCCTGGTATTTTCCACTACATGTTGCCGTAGATAGTTGTCCCTTAATAACCGCATAAAATCCAATTCCTTCCTCCCATGTGCCCTCTCCTCTTTCCAGTCAATGTTACCATAATTGAAATCACCCATAATAATTTCCCTCCTTCCACTCATTTCTTCTATTTGCTTATGCATACTATCCCCACCATCTATTCCATCACCTGGTCTATAGCAGCACCCAATTGTATATTTTGTTCTGCTAGATTCTATCTCACACCAAACAGCCTCAAATGTGCTTTTTTCCCCATCCTGCAGTTCAACTTCTATACTCCTTGGCTGAAGCTCATCAGCTATCATCAGTAACACTCCTCCCCCCTTTTTATTCACCCTGTCACTCCTGAACACGCTATACCCGTCGCATTCAATCCCACTAGCTTTATCATCTTCTGTCAGCCATGTTTCACTAATACCAACAACCTGTGGCCTGGAAGTGCCAACCATGGCCAAAAACTCTTCCTTCTTGTTCCTAATACTCCTGGCATTAGTGTACATGAATCGCAGAAGCCCATTTGTCCCATCCCTACTTTGATGCCTTATACTAACTATCCCATTCTGATTTGTTGTCCGGCGTACTCGCTCGGGCATAATATACTCATTCACACACTTAACTGCCTCCCTAAAGTCTGCATATCTACCCCCCCCCCTTAATAAATCTAGTTTCCCTGAGTCTGTACATCCACTTCCACATCATTCATCAACACTTTTTCAAGTCTCCGTACACCAACTCCATTCAAATGTAACCCATCCATCTTATATAAGTCCTTTCGCCCATCGAACTCATTCCACACATCCACAAATTCCACACCACTCTCCATGCATAACCGCAGTATGATGGTGAGTATCATACCGCGGTAAGATACTCACCATCCTGACTCTCTCACTCTTCTGTGTATAAAATGTGTATAATTTTTAATTTTAGTCATGTGAGTACAGGTATCCCTCAATTAATGTGGTTAATTAATCCCTCGATGTTACTTGTATATCAAAATCGCATTAATCAAATCTAATAATCAATGATAAAAATGACAATTCATCCATGATCGATTACTGTATTAATAATTTGTTTTATATAGTACTCTTTTAGGAAAGATAAAAAATGAATGCTAAGTAAATGTTTACTAAATACTTGTGCCTACATTATTTACTGCAAATTTTTTATCAAAAGGAGTTATCGAGTGGTTTGAACAGTTTTAGTTTTTTTCTTATTGGCATAAATTCTACGATAACAGACTCTCCAGACCTCTGCAAATAAGCAATAAAACGTAAAGAAAAAACACTGCAAATACAATACATGATGGTACAAATTAAGTGGATATTGAATCCAACATTATTTCATAGTCGAATATAGAAACTACAAGAGTTTCGTGTCGAATATATAGAAACTAAAAGTTTCGGCGGATGCAAGCATAAGCAACTTTATGGGCAACTCGTAGTAAAGGTGGAGTAAGCTCCAGATCACTTTCCTTAGTATTTTCCATAATATAAAGCACATCTCCTAGAGGACATGTATCATAAATAAGCCTTTGGCTCTCTATTTCAGTAATACATGATGGGTTATTTATTGTCAGTTACAATCTAGAAATTATTGGACAAAGAAAAAAAAAAAAAAAAAATCATTCTAAAAGAATAAAAAAAATAAAAATAAACTGTACTATACTGACATCGGAGTTTGCGGTATCTCTCAGATACAATTTACTGTCAAATATCACAAACCTTTACATAACATATGTTAAACCAAACTGACAGCAAAAAATAAGTGTGAAATATCACTTGTAACATATGAATGCAGAGCTACTCATGACCTCCAAGTTATACACTGAATTGTGTAAGAATATTTATATTAAACATTTTGCATGTATCTGTCAGATCAGCTGCGAGCTCCACAGGGTTAAAGGTGCATTAATCAAATCTCTTGCTGTGTATATACCAAGGTATCGCCGTAATTAATTTCGGCGCGTTAATCAAATCCTGCATTAAGCGAGGGATACCTGTATTGTGTGATACAGATTACAAACAATTATTAAAGTTTTATTACAAATTAATGAAACTGTTTGATGTCTGGAATAAATATAATGTTATTTGTTTGTTTGTTTTATACACCTATTTGTTTCTTTTAAATATAATACAATAATATTTGTCATATTACTAAGTCAGTGCAAGGAAACAGCCACACGTAATACATTTTTATTAGGATTAGCAGCTCTGAGTCATGTTCAGAATTATTATTATTATTACAACGGGCTACTCCAGGGAGTCCTTAGACTCATCGAGGGAGGACCTAAACATCATGTTCACACAACTGTTCAACATTCTCACAGTATCTATCATACCTTGCCTTGAACTCGCTCACTGTCATGGCACCCACAACAGACTCTGGCAGCTTATTCCACTCATTTACCACTCTAAAAGTAAAGAACCCAGCTTTAACACCCCTGCTAACCACGCTCTTGCCCAGCTTCCATGGGTGTCCCCTAGTTCTCCCACCACCAGTCCTGATCTCAAAAAAATCCTCTGAATTAATCCTATAGAATCCTTTTAGCAATTTGAATGTCTCAATCATATCTCCCCTCTTCTGCCTATCAACCAGTTTCTGCAACCCACAAATCTTCAACCTGTTCTCATATGGTTCATTCCACAGACCTGCTATCATCTTAGTCACTCGCCTCTGGATCCTCTCCACCTCCTCCCCATCAAGAAGGAACCGAGGTGACCAAATCTGGGCACAGTAGTCGAGATGAGGTCTTATCAGGGCTCGGTACAGAAGTACAATAACTTGCTTGTCTCTGCTCGTCAAGGTATTTTTCAACAACCAAGTGAGTTGATGAGCTGATTTAGCTACTTTCGCAATGTGCCCCCTAAACTTCATCTCCCTATCCACCAACACTCCCAAGTCCCTGGCCTCATCATTCTCTTGGAGTACAGTTCCACCAATGTAGTATACTGCTGCTAATCTTTTCACAACGAAATACATAACCTTACATTTTGTCACATTAAATTGACATCCATTCTCCTTAGTCCAGAACTCCAATCGATCTAAGTCATCTTGCAAGACTTTGGCATCTTCTGCATTCACTATCGCCCTACCCAACTTTGCATCATCAGCGAACAAATGAACTGTCCCACTTAGACCCTTCCCTATATCGTTAATGAACAGATTAAACAGCAGTGGTCCAAGAACAGAACCCTTTGGCACACCACTAGTCACAGGCCGTTTTTTGGACTCTACTCCTGAATAAACTACTCTTTGATATCTCTCCATCAACCACCCAGCTATCCATCTCACCACCCCTATATCCATTCCCATATGTTGTAGTTTACGGATTAGAATTCCATGTGGTATCCTGTCAAACGCCTTTGCCAGGTCCAGCAGTATCACTGTAAACCCATTTCCCTTATCCAGTTCAGCCGTCACCTTGTTATAAAACTTGAGCAAGTTACTGAGGCATGATCTACCTTTCACAAAGCCATGCTGTCCTCTGTACAGTATCTCATTTTCATCAATCCATTCCTGTATTTTTCCCTTGACTACTTTCTCCAAGACCTTGACAATGACTCCTGATATGCTGATCGGTCGGTAATTTGCAACCATAGTCTTGGATCCTCCTTTATGCAGTGAAACTATTTTCCCCTCTTTCCACGCCTTCGGGACTAAGCCAGACCCGAGACTCAGATTAAACAACATGGTCAAGGGCACTGATAATTCCTTAGCCACTTCATGCAAGACCCGTGCCGGTATATCATCCAATCCCACAGATGTATTCACATTAAGGTTCTGTAATAGACTATTAACCTCCACTTGATTCATCACAATTCCCGTATAAACTAATGGTTCCTTCATTTTTTCAATGTCACCAGTTGGATGATATACTTTTGCAAAGTGCGCGTTCAGTAACTCCACTATATCGACTGGTTCAGTGAACTCTTTACCATCATCATTCCTTAAAATCATTTTGCCATGTACAGTTTTTTTCTTGCTTGCAGCATATTGAAAGAACTGTTTGGGATTCTCTTTTGCTTGCATAGCTAGTTTCCTTTCATAATCGACTTTTGCTGTTTTTACCACACTCGTTACCCTTCTGGCCTGCACTTTATACCGTTCGTGTGCCTGCAGGTCACCCCTTTCTTTAAATTCCCTCCACAGTTGTTTCTTTTTTTTTGCAGCTCAAGCTTAATGGTGTTATTCATCCATTTAACCCCTACTTGTTTCACTATTCGGACCTTAGGTATACAATCAGCCATAACCTCCTGTAAATGCTCTTTGACCACTTTCCATGCTCTATCGACGTTCAGCCCTTGCAGTTGTACATGCCATGGCACTGATCCAAGCAATCTCCTAAGCTTGTCATACTTGCCAGCACGGTAATTCCACATATACCCTGTCTTAATCACAAATTGCACACCTTTAGCCACCTCCCAGGTCAAGACCTTATGATCACTCTCACCAATAGGTGGCAACATGGTCATATTCATTACAGTCAAATTTTGAGATGCAGTTACCAGGTCAAGCACTCTCACACCCCTGGTATTTTCAATTACATGCTGTTTCAGATAGTTATCCCTTAATAATTGAATAAAATCCATTTCCTTCCTCACATGTGTCCTCTCCTCCTTCCAATCAATGTTACCATAGTTGAAATCCCACATAATAATTACCCTCCTTCCACTCATTTCATCATTTGTTTATGCATACCATCTCCACCATCTATTCCATCACCTGCTCTATAGCAGCACTCAACTGTATATTTTATTTTGCCAGTGTCAATCTCACACCAAATAGCCTCAAATGAGCTCCTTTCACTATCCTGCAATACTTCAATTCTCCTTGGCTGCAGTTCATCAGCTATCATTAAAAACAACCCTCCCCCAATTTTATTCTCTCTGTCCCTCCTAAACATACTATAACCTACACATTCTATCCCACTAACTATATCATCTTCCGTCAGCAATGTTTCACTAATGCCAATAACCTGTGGCCAGGAAGAGCCAATCAAGGCCAAAAATTCTTCCTTCTTGTTCCTAATACTCCTGGCATTAGTATACATGAATTGCAGTGATCCCTTTGTCCCACCCCTATCTTGATGCGTTATTCTAAATGTCCCATTCCCATTTTTTGTCCTTAGTGCTAGCTCAGGTACATTATATACATTTTTACACTCAACTGTCTCACTGATGTTTGGATATCCACTTCCCCCCCTCCTTGGTAGTTCTAGTTTCCCTGGTTCTGCACATCCATTTTCACTTCATTCAGCAACACTTTTTCCAGTCTCTGCACACCAAGTCCATTCAAATGCAGGCCATCCATCTTGTATAAGTCCTTTCGCCCATCAAACTCATTCCACACGTCCACGAATTCCACACCACACCGTCCGCATAACCTGCGCATAATGTCATTTGCGATTATGGCCCTCCTTCTAAACTCCTCTCTGTCATACCGCAGTAACAGACTCACCATTCTAACTCTGTCACTCTTTTCTTTCGCTACCTTTAACAATACTTTCTAATTCCTCTATCAGGTGGTTTTTTATTCTGTAATGTATGGTGAAGTTATTGATTTTCATTTTTTATCTCACAAGATAAAAATTATTTTAAGTTTTCTTAATTTGATAATTTCAGTGTTTTTCGCTTTAGCTTCAAAATGAAAACACATCAATTTACAAGTATGGAAATACTCAAAGAAATTTAAACATAACAAAGCAGTTCAGTGCTATTGTCCAAATCAGATGTTAACCTCCCAACCGACTGGTGTGGATGAAATAGTCAGCTCTCCCTAGCTTTTTTCATGGATCAAAACTTCGTTGGCATTCTGCCTTTTATCATGCCATTACCTTCCTCTGCTGTTAACCTCGTTACCGCTATTCTATAGCCATTAGTGGATTAACTGTTGCTGAGTGACCTTTGTGTCCTCCTGTCTTTACGTCTATTGTGTTGCTTGAATTTCATTTACTGACCTAAGTTATTTGACCTTTTTTGCCTCTAAAAGGATTTATTGTCTCTTCCCAAATATTGAAATGAATTTCACATATGCGAAAATAATCGATCCTGAAATGACCACCGATCAGCCTTTGCAATGAATCTATTTAGTGATAGTAAATTTGGTGTATTTTATTCTACAAATCAGTGCATCAGAAGAGCTGCACTGATTATTCTTTCACTTTACTTATAATATAGAAACAATTTTTTTTGAATTTCAGAAATTTCTAATGTTTGTTTTGAAAATATGTCAAATATTTATATTTTTAAATAATATTTATTGAAATAATTATGCCCTTTTGCTTTCGTTTCTAGTCAAATAGCATTATATGGATCATCACATTTCAGTTTTAGAAACGATTTTTTGTTATTCATAAAGACAAAATAAAAAGAAAATGCTTAATTGCATTACTCGGTTTCTGATTGTGAATCTTTTTGGTATCAAAAATTTATATCCAATGATATTTTAGCAGTGATTCTTCGCTTTCGTCTTTTATTTATTTATTTATTTTTATTATGCATATTACGATAATATCCAGTGCATATCCTCATGGATATGTTGAAAATATAATATGAAAAATATCATATACGGAATAATTCAAAATTTTTGCTCATTTTGAAGATTTTCTAATGCTTTCCCCCCCCCCCCCCCCATTATCCTCTCCTGGAACTCAATTGCATAACTACTCTAAATTTCTACAGGTTTGAAAGCTTTTCTATACGGTATTCAAAATCTATTACTTCATTTTACCATTTTGACAAAAGATATACCTTCTAATTCTGTACTGTTTATTTGCAATCTAAAACCAGCTGTTCTACTGTCTGCTGAAATTATGTGAAATTTTAGAAATAATATGCTATATTTTCACCATGCAAAATTGTTTATATGCATACCACACAAAAGAAAGTTCAGTACTATTATTTTTGTTTGTTTTTCTTTTAAAAAAAATCTAAATATTACTTCTGCTGCTGGAAGCTATTTCTGAAATAATCTATGTCTTATAAATACTTGGTAATATCCTCTTAGCTGGAGGAAAAGCTGAAGGCTTATTACTCTCAGTGCTATTGAGAAAGAAAGGGGAGAACACAAGTCGCACTAAAGTGCCTCAAGCTGTAGTGCAGAATACATCAAGAATGTCTTGTTTCCTTTTCGATTGTTGATTGCAGATATCCTAACAGAAATAGTGATGTTTCGTTTACATGCTTATACATTATTTATGCCAAAATAATTTCTTAATTTATAATGATCAGTTTCACTTTTATTATCGAAAAATTAGAAATTATTTCATACAATTATCTTGAAAAAGAGGATTTGAATTATTTTCAAAGAAAAGGTGCATATGCGTTTCATAATCTTCTTTTTTTTGGGGGGGGGGTATAGACCTAATCAATCTGCAGATATTTCAGAGAATTTATTTCATAAATCGTTCGCAAGACAACTGTTACAAATGTAAATCACTTGGGGAATATACCCATTCATTTTAATGTAAAATAGTAGCAAAGGTTCAGTTACTTTAGATATCTAATCTAGAAGAAAACGTTATGTCTGCTGATATTAGAATCATGCGAATAATTTTTCTGACATGATTTCTCTATTCATTATAATGTAACCAATTTCCAGATTTTTTCTCTCCTGCAGACTCTGTTATATGCAGTGATTTCTTCTTTGTACTACAAGAAAAAAAAAATCAGATAACAGAAGAAAAATATGTAGTATTTTCTTTTCCACTGGCTGAATTTACAGTGTTCTTTCTTTGTGTTTTGAAGAGAAAGTGCAAATGACTTTTTTCTTACTATTTTTAGCATTATAACATCTGATAGAATTATAAGAGTGAAATTTTACTGTTTTTCTCCCACACGAGAAACAGAAATAAGGTAGTGATAATATTGTTGATTCTGTCAAACTTCATTGTAGCAGAAATTTTTATTACATAACTTTGTAATATATATATATATATATATATATATATATATATTACAATCTCCAAAACAAGAAATTTGGAACCCATATCACATCAATGTTGAGTGTTGGCAAGGTGAAAATGTTCACGTTATTGTTTATATATTTCATTTATTAACTAGGGGGACTATGCCCAACCCCCTGTGTTCCGGACTGGTAGGCCGGTTCTCCTTGAATTCTGATGACTCGAACTTTGAAGACTCGAAAGGGGGTTTACTTCCCCCCACCGCCACTGCACCTACAGCACCCAACCACCTGATTTCGGACTGGTAGTCCGGTTCTCCTTGAATTCTGATCACTTGAATTTTGAAGACTCGAAAGGGGGTTCGCTGCCCTGGTGCCTACGGTGCACAATCCCCTCAAGTTCTGGACTGGTAGGCCAGTTCTCCTTCAATTCTGAATAACTCAAATTTTGAAGACTCGAAAGGGGGTTCTGACCCCTTGCGCCTAGGGTAGCCCCCGAGTGTCGAGTCTTCAAAAGGGGGACTCCTTCCTCCTGGTGCCTATGGTGCCCAACCTTGAATTCTGATGACTCGAATTTTGAAGACTCTACACTCAGGGTAGCCCCTGAGTTTCAGAACGTTTCAAAAAAACGTGACATAAAAAGGCTTATCATTTTATATATATATAGGGTAGATTTTATTTTATTATTTTTTATTATTTTGGTGAAATACTTTACCTGGAATACTCTTTCCAGTTTAAGAGGAACTGGAAAGAGTATTCCAGTTCCTTTTATATTTTATTCCTTCAAAAATATGACTCTGTGTTATAAAAAGAACTTAAAAATTAGCCTTCAAGATGAAAAGGAAACAGTACATTCAGGTATCCCTCTATCAATATTTGTAGTGTGAAAAGGACTGTTTGATGATGCTGAAAAGAAACATTTTTTATTTCATACTCTTCAGAATTTAAAATTCTTGAACAGTGTGGAACACCCTAAAGCAAGGGTAAACACACAAAGCAGTTTTACACTCAGGGCACCAGATTTTTGTTTCCTTTTTGATATTTTTTATTACATAACATTTGCATGCAGGTTTTTTTTTATTAGCCGTTGGTGGTAGATTTTCAGGATAATGGTTGGAGTTAGCAGCGTTCAACCGCAGATGTCTGGCAGGATTGCCTGTTTTTCTGCTTGCTGAAGAAGGTGCATGCAGCAATGCTTTCGCAATTTCTATTCTGTATTCTAGATATGTTATGGTAGACAAACATTTTTTCTTTGTGCAGGAGGAAACTGTTCCAAATAACAAAATCCAATATGTGTCCAAATACTTTTTTGTAATATTTTTTATTCTGTTTCCTTATTACAGAGTAGAATGATAGCTGCTGATCGCACCTGTCGACTCCACCCATAGTGCCGTTGTATGCACATACAGCAATGGGGTTTTCTTTCCTCAGACCATGCTTCTCCACGGATTCCGTTGATGGATTGTGCAGGGAAGACAGCAGAAAAACATCTTTTTGTCTTTCCAACATAGTACAAAGACTTTCCCTCGCTGATAAGCTCAGATTTCCCCCTTCAATAGCTTTCCTGAAGCCAGATCGGAGATATGTCTCGCCTTTTTGCTTTTACAGTACCATAACTATCTGTACGATGCTGTAAAAGCAAATCAGCGAGTTCAGGACACATAGTAATTATCCATTGTAATGCAGTAACCTTTCCCAAGTAAAAGGTCTAGTAACTGCATTACTGTATGCGTCGACAAGGGGCGATCCGAATATTTATCATGCTCGATTACAGTTTGCTTTCCCGTATAAGGTTTGAAATCCCAAAGATATCCACTTTCCGATTTGCAAAGCATAAAAAAATTTTACTCCATACTTTGCTTTCTTTTTGGGAATATACTGCTTACATTTCAGTCTACCTTTGAATGGCATAAGGCATTCATCGATTCTCAAGTCTCTCTCTCTCTACATTTCTGACAGATTTTCATCAGAAAATCATAAAGTTTGTTGAGGACTGGGCAAGGATGTGTTGCCTGATCATATTCCTCATTATTCTGAAAATGCAAATACTTCATGATGAGACTGAATTGTTTTTCAGTCATAACATCATGAAACATTGGCGTGTTCAGAATCCAGTCTGTAGACCAATACATTTCGAGAACGGGCTTTTTCATGATACCTTGCACAATCAATGCAGCACACTAAAGAGCCTCAAGCAATATCTGAATATTTTACAGCAGAAATTTATTGTTTGATTTTCCACTTTCTTTATTCTGATATTGCATTTGAAGATAATAGTGATTTTAAATATTAATTTTGCCTATTACCGAATATCACATAATTTCCTGATTTATAATAATCAGGAAATAATATATATATTTTCTGATTTATAATTTGCTTATTTATAATAATCACCACATAGTTTCAGTATCAAAAAATGAAAGTTATGTGGAACAATTACTAGAGAAAAATAACGAATTAAATAAAAACTGTACCTTTGTTTCAGGTGTGTAATAGTGGGGGTGGGGTAACTATCAGAGGCGAAATAAAGTTCAATTCTATTGTGAAAGGAAATGAAATTTCAAATTTGATTCATTTGATATACATATTTTGAATGATACAAATAAGCAAATGTATCGCTAACTTTAAAAATTAGAGAATAAAATATCTGAATTATGCAGAAAATATCTACATATAAATTTAAATCATAACTGTTAATTTCATTTTGTAATGACCAATTATACAAGGAAACCAAGAAAGTGAAAGTACAAAGAACAATAGATTACTATATAATATAAAGAAAAAATTTAGTGATATGATTAAAGAATTTCATGTTATTCTCTATAAAGCAAAGTTGCTCCAACGTGTCCTAAAGGAAATCTGTGAAGTATTATTCGATTTCTATGATTTTGTACAAAAATAAAAATAATATAATCTGGAACGTCGGCAGCCGGTTTTCTTTTCTTTTTTTAAAAGAATACTTCAAATAATTATCGTGAATTAATTTCTTCGAGAACAAAGAAAAATGTTTTGTCTAGTAAGCGATTAGAAAAAAATTAGCCCAAAAAAATTAAAAATGAAATTGGTTCTCCAAGGTAAGGCAATATTTAAAATTAAGAAATTATGCAAGATCTTTATTTTGTCCAGACATTAAAATTGTATTGTACAATAAAAAGAGAAAACAAAAATATAAATAATTTCTCTATTTTTAGTCTATCCTATATAACTAAAATCCAGTTACCCAGCATAGAACAAGGAAGTGCGTTTCTTGTTTATAGGCAACTGAAAGGCAGCTACGAACGTGAGATAATCTGATTAACCGTTCTCTTCAGCATGAGGGTTTATCACACCTTCTAATGGACATGATGGTCAAATTGCACTTCTTATCTCGGTTCTTTCAACAGGTGGGCTAAATCATATCCAGATTTAGCTGGACGTCTATTGACGTCCTGGCCGTTTGGGAGGTTAAGTGATCGTGCACTAGTAGACTGATGAAGCATTCATATTCATGAATCATGTTTTAAAAGAAGGGCTTAGGAAAATGCAGAATGATCAAGTAGTTCAAAGAGAATTAAGGCTGCTAAGTCAATTTTAAATTTTGTATAACAAAATTGAGTGAAATTATGTCTAGATTGGCCTCTGAAGATGGAATCCTAATTCAAACAATTACTAATAGTCCTTTTATATGGGAATAAATTTAGAAACAGAATTATGCGTTATGAAAGAACCAGTTGTCTTAATTAATTTTGAACTTCTATGAACATAAAAAAGAAGAGCAATATCAAAAATTAAAGGATTAACAGAATCAGATCAGTTCAAGCTTACATTGGATGATAGGACCCGTATTGGAAATCATAGATATTTAGGTATTGTAGTTCAATTAAGATTACAAAAAATTTGTAACTTAGGATTAGTTTGCATACCTGGAAAAAGTTCTCAATTGATGTTCAAAATATCATCATCAAATTCCTGATATGTACCTGCAGGGGCTGTACATGATAATTATGTTAGTACTACCTGAAAATGTTACACCATTACTAACTTCCAGTCAACAATTTTCCTCCAAATTAATCTGTTACCTGTCAAGATTCCAATATTATCAGATCTTATATTTCTGTCTTTTAAGGTGCTTTTTACTGTATCAATCCATCTACATCTTGGTCTTCCTCTGGGACTTTTTCCTGCCAACCTGACAGAGAACACCTGTTTTGCTAATCTTTCTTTTCCCTTTCTGTTCCTGTTCAAAATATTATGAATGCAAAAATTTGAAATAATTAAAAAAAGAAAAAAAAATACAGTATGGCTATAACAACATGGGACAAGGGTGATACCAAAATTTGGAAAGTGAAGGCTCATTAGAAAATTTACTCCTTAATCATGCCATTCATTTAACATATGACACATTTTATAAAACTGTAATATATAACAAATACAGGGTAGTCCAAAAGTCACATCAAAGTTGAAGCTGAACTTCATAGAAATGTTTAGATTCTAATTATTCGTTTTTGCCTATAGATGGCACTCTAGGACTATTGCCACCATCGTGTAATCTATCCACCACATGTAACTGATGATTTTATCATTTAATATAACTTATAATTTTCTTTTCAAATTTATGCTAACTGATGGATGAATTATAATTATTCCTATTGTTTATTGTATTCGCTTAATGCAATTTCACTTAGCACACATTAATTGATGGATTAATTAATCGAATTAAGTTTGATTTTCCTGTAATCAGAGTAGCCAGTAAGTCCATGCTTTGAAGAGTTGCCTCCAATTTTGAAAAGATCATGCACCTGCATTCAAGAATGAGGCAGCCATTTTTAACATTTGCCTTTGTAAAGATATGGTTATAAGCTTTGTTTTTAGCAATTTAGTTCTATGAAGTTTGTCACTAATATTGAAATATTCAAATTTATTTTATGATATATGTAACTTTTGGCTCACCCTATATATTTAAATAAGAAATTGCTGAGATTCAGAAACCCTAATAATCACTAATATGGATTCTGTCACTCTATCCATAGTGGATCATTTCTAGCTAGCGGCACCCCAGATTGATTATAAACCTCAGAAAGGGTTTGAGAAAAGTCGCATCACATTTCTAGGACATTTGTTAGGGCTTGACACATTGATCCAGTTGCTAGACTATATTATTGTCTTTTTTCTGATTTCTTTTCTGATCATCCACGATCTGTCATACGCAATAGCTTCATCTCTTCAGATTTTTTTACCAGTGCTAGAATGTCCTCAAATTCTCTACTTTTAATCCATTCATTCTGTCCTTCACAAAATTGACATTGTCTTGCTTATTTTGCATATGATATTGTACAAATCTTTGTGGTGTTCAAATGCTCAAAACTTAAAGATTTTCTACTTTTAGTTCTTCTTTCACCACAAGTTTCTGGAGTTGGATAGTACTAAAGAAGAGGTGGTCCTCACCTCTTCAGTACTCTGCTTCAGTCTAACACACACTCACACTCTGTTTTATTTCTTGAAAAAAAGAAAAAAAAAATCCACTTCCTCCTCTTATCTCTGATAATATGCAGATATCCAGACAAAGTTAGGTTTTGCTTCTTGGACTGGCATACAGCTCTAACCTTTCTTAGCACAAACATCTAACATCACCTCCTCAGCTTCAAAAAAATCTTGGTTCCAAAATATTACATGTTTTGTACAACTGTAAATTCTATACAAATACCATATCTACTCAATCTTAGAATAGAATACTGCTCTCACATTTAAGATGTAACAAAAACACTTCATCTATTCCCCCCCAAAAAAAGTCTTAATCAACTTTATTAAGCTAACCAGAAGATGCCGGTCTAATTAATTGATGATTTGCTCTCTCTTTCAGAACTGCACATCAACTATTTTCTCTCATATTTTGTTTTTGTCTTATACTTCTTGTATAGAATACATTCAATTACATTGTTCTACTGAATCCACTTCTGTCATTCTTTCAAACTTATAAAAACAAATAATTGCTGGTTGGCATCCATTCTCAAGTCTTCAGACCACTTTGTGTAACTTTTCCACCTCTTTCATTCCAGTCGATTGGCTTTATTCTCTGGAACAACTTTCCTCACATTGTTTCCCAAGGAATGCAATCTCTGATCTCCAGTTCAAAGATTTTTTTTCCCTCTCTTTTGCAAGTGGTTGCAAGTTGAGAGAGAGAACTGAAAAAAGTAAGCTTCTTTTGATTCTATCTTTGATATATTAGCATACCTTCCAGTTCTGCCAGTTAATATAGTTTCTTTCTGCTTTTTAGATAATATGTTGAGATTTTGTGATGAATCTCAGCTTGCTGCATATTAGACAGCAAAACAATCCAAGTTGACTTTTATTGTTATACAGTGGTATGAGCGAACAAAAATTCATTTTTATATATTTTGACTTGAACTTAAAAGCCTCTCCTCCCTCCCCACCTTTTTTTTTTTTTTTTTTGTCTGAATATAATCATGTTAATTGTAACTGCCAGCCTAGTTGACCAAGTGGTTAATATGACTGTTCTCCTACCATTAGGTTGCAAGTTAGAATCCTACTGTAGACATAGATGTATATGAGTCTTTTTTGGGAGTAAATGAATTTCATTGTCCAGTATGAAACCACCACTATACTTATTGGAGGCATGAAATTACTTGAAAAAGTTTTATGCTTGTTCTCTAGAGCAGGGTTTCCAGTCCAGGTAAAAATGTATTTCAAATGCAAAAAACAATTACAAAAATTAATAAAAAAGGAGGGTAAAAAATGTAAATGACTATACAAATCAAGTAGTAGCAATAAGAGTCGTAGTTCTGTGAAATGGTGATGCATATTAAAAGTATAAGAACGCATTTCACGCATGAGAATCAACAGGATCCTCTTGTTTATGTCAGCTATCTTTGATAAAAAATGCATTGGAAATGTTCTGAAAAAATTCAAATGGTTGATATTGTTGAGTGTTTGATTAGGTCTAGTATAAAGGCCAATTAAATAAGCTCCTATGTTCTGACTTCTGCAACTAGATTGCCAGCTTTCTCTGTGGTTATGCATTTTATGTAATTGTAGATATATCTTTATCCTCAAACATTATGATAAAGGATATTTATCCTTTATCATAAAATCATCATCTGATGATGATTTTATGGTTTTAATGGTGCACGGACATCAAAGTTCATACTGCACCATATCAAAGGTTATAGCAGTACACAAGGTAAGACAATCGCAAACATCCATGCCCACAACAGAATTTGAATCCACAACCTGTTGGGCGTTAAGTGGGTATGCTAACCACTGAGCCAACCAGGGTGATGATGTACCTATTCTGCATCCTTCATTTGACTGCAGATCCAATCTACGGTTGCCCACAACAGTATACAATGCACTCCTTTTCTCAATTGACACAGAATATCAAGTTTTATGACCTTGAATTCTGATTTCCATCATTCATTGGGATTCTGACAACCTTGCTGAGTTCTTGCAACTCAGTCCCTTTATTCATAACAAAAAAAAACAAAAACTTATTTTTGGCATTTCTCTAAAAATGTCATTGAGAATTCTCTGCTTAGGATAGAATTGACCACTAATCTTTCTTAGTATCAATGCATTATAAGCATTACATTTTTAACATCCAAGAAATTAGGTTTCTTGAGGTATTACTTTACCTCTGAACAACTATTAACTCTATAAAAATCCATCCAGTCAGTGAATACTGTTTTAACATTTGGAGTGGTGTTTCTAAGAATGTATAATACTCCATGGTCACAATTCAACTCCAAATTTGTGAAGCAAATTTTTCTCTTCACATCATTAATTCTATCGACTGCTGTTTTGAACAAATATCTTGTCATATATTTCCTAAAGAGTAGTCTACAGGTCTTCAAATCAAATGAACTCTTAACATTTTTTCTTTCTTTCTCAACTGTTAATTCATTCACAGTACTAATGTACCATAGTTTAATCAGCCTTGTGTGTATGGGGAGGGGGATTACCATAAAAAATGTTATGTACTTTTTTTTATATGATTCCTATTTATGAAAGGTTAAGCCTCTAGTACTGCAAGTAGACTAAGGATTTTATTTATTTTTATTCTTTTTACAATCAGGTAATTATTTTTAATTCAATATTTAAAACTAAGTGTTAATATAAATGGGAATATTGGCATTATTAAAATACTATAAATGATATTGGGAAAGTTCACATCAAAATAATGCTTTATATGAAGGCTGCACTTTTAGTATATGAATACTATTACTATTCAGAATGTTTGTTCTTTTATCTCGTTATTTGCATAATGTATAAAAATACTTTAGTATCTTGTTGAAAGTTTTTCCACTTGGTTATACTATAAATTAAAGATGCCAAGAAGTTATATTCTTGGTTTAAACCTTTATTCAAGTGTAAGCAAACAAAGTTTGCACGTGAAATCACTTCACCACTGGGCAACGTGTATATAGAAGCTAATGACTTCACATCAATTGCCTTAGTAGCCCATAATGCAATGCACATATCCTTATAGAATGTATGATGCTTTGCATTTTGAGCAGGGATACTACCAGCCCTTTATTGAGATTTAGACCTTTATTGAGGTCTCATCAATGGGAGTAAGACCCAGAAGTGGTCTTGCTTTCTCTGATGCAGAAGAATACCAAGAATATAGCTTCTTGGAATCTTTAATTTATACTTTAATATCTTATTCTAAAATATTGCATTGTAATTATGTAGGAATGATTTTTCAAAGTTTTCCAAAAAAAAAAAAAACTGTTTCATTTTCCATAGGCAAGGAACATGTTTGTAGATTTATTGGTTGTGGACGTAATGACAGATTTAATTATGTTGTAATGCAACTGCAAGGAAAGAACTTGGCAGAACTACGCCGAAGTCAACCACGTGGTGCATTTAGTCTTAGCACCACTTTGAGGCTTGGACTTCAGATATTAAAGGCTATTGAAAACATTCATGATGTAGGATTTCTTCACAGAGACATAAAACCTGTAAGTTATATATTTTGTTTGACATAAGTAGCCTCGATTTAATTTAGTTTAAGAGCAATAATTTTTATTCTCACTTATTAGTGAGAATGGAAGGTACTATTTAAAACTTAGTAACTTGACAATAATAATACAACTATTAGTTTTGGTTTTAAAAAAGGTAAGTAGGGTAAAAGAATAAAAGGGTGGGTGAGTGGAGTGAAAGAGTAAACTATGCTTTTGGATGCCAAGACAGCTAGACAGGGAAAAGGACTTAAAATTTGTATTATACCTATAATATAACAGATGCAGATTTTAAATATGACATATAAGCATGTACATTTTGAGCATAATATAGGAGCAGCACTATATGAGTGAACCAGCAAGCAAATGAAGAAAGTGGACATTTCTTTGAATGTTTGTTTTGTAGTTTTTTTATTTGAATTATGGCTGGAAATAATTTTGTGCTGTATTACATCTAAAATTTTACAGATTTTGAGGTGTGCAGCAGAAATGTTCTCTATCCTATGGAGTATAATGAATTGAGGAAGTTGGCAGGAGTTAATAATCAGTGATTGCTCTCTGTTAAACATTAATATTCTTAAGGATGTTTTGAGTATCTCTCCAGATATGCAAGCAGCATTCAGTACTAGGAATAAGTTGAAATTTATAGAGGGTTAAAGAAATAGTACCTAGAATAGAAGGGTAAACTTGATTTTTGGATGATAATACAGCTAGACATGTTAGGAGAAAATCATTTCTTGCTTTGGAGACCTTAAGTGGTATTTATTTAGCATATGGCTTGCACGTGAAAAGTTAATTACAATAATCTTTAGTATATATAGACATTTAAAATAAAATAGACAAGATACTTAAACATAATATAAAACAGTCATAAAAAAGACACTCAGGAATAGACCACAACTGTACGTCTAGATTGCTTATCCAATCAACTGCACTTGGTGGCCTTCAGGACACTGGCCTTCATCCACATCTAGTGTGGATGAAGGCCAGTGTCCAATGAAGTATGAAAAGTAAAAAAACAAATGGAGTAGATTCTTCTTTGTGAAAAAATGAGAAGCATTTGAGTTTGGAGGAAACTTCAACCACGTCATCCTATTCTCCAACAGGGGTAAGATAAAATCATCATTTACAGAGTAGTTTGGTTTGTTTTTTTTTTATTTTAATATACATCCTGCATATATTTAGTGACATTAATTCTACATTTTCAGTTTTACGATTTCATACTCTTTTAGTTCTTTCTTATGTCTCCCATTATTATTTGCATTCATATTTCCATGTTTTGTGTTCTTTATGTTTGGTTCCTGCCAGTCCTCTGTATTCTGTTTCCCATGATTTCATTTATGTATGTATGGTTCTAGCCATACATCAACATTGTCATGTTATCAGTGTATATTTTCCTGCCATTCTCCTCATTTATTAATCATTATGACATCATTGCTAGAAATTCAGTTTACTGTCCTTTACTGTCATGAAGGTTTGAGTTCTGTGGGACTCAAAACTACTTTCTGTGATCCAGAAAGTATATTGAAAGTTTTTTGAGCAAGTAAATCAACATATGCTTTGAGAGAAGACAGAGAAAAATGTTTGGAAGCAATGTGTAAAAGTAGCTAAACAAAAGTCATGAGAAGACTGATAAGAATATAGATATTGTACATTTATTAGGAAGATAACAAAATGTTCTGGAGGCTTTGAAAAAGTTTAGAAATGGGGGAAAAGTATTGTAATATGAATCGTAGATGATGATAATAGTGATATGAAAACTGGAAAGATCTAGATTTTTGGAGTAATTACTTTGAAATATGATTAAGTGAAATATGGTTCTGCTTACATTCAAGAGAAATGTAAGCAGAACCTGAAATGTCGAAAGGCAGCTAGAGTTGATACTTGATCAAAAATGCTGATCAGACATAAAAAATTCACATTGGCTGCACTAAATAATTCAAAAGAATATTCAGAAGATTGAATTCCAGATATTTGAGCACAGATCTTATAGTGCCATCTATAAAAAGGGAAATAAAACAGTGCGAGAATTACAGAGGAATTTGTTTACTGAGTATGCAAGCATAACATGAAAATAAGAAAAATTGTGAAGGAGAATCTTTTAGTTCAGGCCAAATTGGGATTGTCAGCAACAGATATTCACTTTAAGACAAATAATTGAGAATCGTGGGAATATAACAAGAATGTACATATAAGTTTTATAGATCTGAAAAACGCATATGACTAGGTGCCAAGAGAAAAAAAAACTTAAATTTTGCATTTATGTGATATAAATGAGGCATATCATGCAATACATAATCTATATTTGAGTTGTAAGTCTGCAGTTAGAATTGATGTTACAGGATGACGATTTGATGTTGAATTGGGTGTGAGACAAAGGTGCATGTTATCTCTACTGTTATTCAAATCTATAATGATCACATTATGAAAGAAAGTAATCTTATATCAAAATTGGAGTTATTCAACTCAACTCTTTACTTAATGCAGTTTTTTATACTTTTAAATAAAACCAGTCCAAATTTTTAGGATTCTCTAAATAATAAATTTATTCCATAAATGTTATAACAAATTTGGTAAGAAAATCAGAAGTTAAAAAACAGACTATGACAAAGGAATGCTGAAAACATTAACCACATCCTGAATTTGGAGACCTATAGTACAATTAAATCATTTCATCTATTTAGGCACAATTTTTAGTAATGATCACAAGTTAAATATAGAAATAGACGAGAGAATGAGCAAAGCTGGTATGATATGAAGTCAACTGAATTCATATTGAAATAAGAGAGAAATTAGTCACTAAACTAGCTATATACAACACAGTCTTCAAGTCAATTTTAACTTATGGTTCTGAAAGCTGGTTAAAAATAAAACTTGATCTAGACCAGAGACCACAGATATAAGAGTTATAAGAAAATTTAGGAACATGAATAGATTGCATCGATAGCAGAATCATATTAAAAATAAAGATATTAGAAAAGAAATTGGAGGTGCTTAAGGAGCAAAGTTGTATAACTGAGAGGAGACCTTCACATAGCCTTTAAAGGAATGCGGAGAACCGACCAGGGCTTCTGACCTAATGTCCAATCCTCACCTTCTTGTGGTGCATCCTGTTGGGTATCTACCTGGATACTAAACGGAAGAGGATGCGCTTGCAATTTGGGATTTACCCAACCAAATTGTATTCTTATAGGCTTAAACCAATATACAAAATGATGGTACAACATGACAAAATTTCATGCCTGTGGAGTGTCACCCAGTTAAACAAGGCCCACATTGTTTTCGCCAGGGATCCAGGGCGAACAGCGAGTCAGCTACTGGAACAAATCTGAAAGCACACCCTAACTCAACATCACAAGAGTTAAAGATCAGTACTATCAACATAAGAAGCCTGAATGGCAAAGAAATGGAGCTAGCTGAGGAATTAGATAAGTACCAGATCGACATAATAGGAGTGACTGAAACAAAGACAAAAACTGGTGAGATCTTTCTGAGCAATAAATACAAAATGTTATATTCAGGCAATGACAATCAAGGAAAAGAAGGGATAGCCATAGTATTCAACACTAAATACGATGCTAATCTTCTTGAATGGCAGGCAGTCTCAAGTAGAGTGATGTGGGCAAATATCAGAATGGGGAACTGGACAATGAGAATTATTTGTGCCTATGATCCCACAGAAGGCTCTACTAAGGTAGAAGTGGAGAAATTTTTTGAGGCTTTAGAGAAAGCTACTGGCACAATGAAAAAGGAAAAGTTGGGGATCTAAATAGCAGAGTAGGAAATGATTGTCAGACACACAAAAATGTTTTGGGAAAATTGGGAGAAAACAGCAAAGCTAATAATAGTAAATAATAATAATAGCAAATGCCTGTTGGATTTCTGCTTAGGACATGGGCTGGTTATTACTAACACCATGTTCTAACATAAAAATTTGCACAAATTCACATGGAGAGAAGAGGCAAGGAATAAGAAAAATCTCATTGACTGTGTTATTGTTGATAGTGATGTTTTCTCCCTGGTGCAGGACACCAAAGTGTACAGAGGATTTGAAATTGGAAGTGATCACTATTTAGTCTTGAGCAGAATAAAATTGAATTTCATATCGAAAAGAATAACATGTAAGAAAGTTTTAAAGCGAATAAAAGTTGAGCAGCTCTCAGATGTGAACTGTAGACTAAAATACACAAAGATTATTGGAAAAAAAATGAAAGAGTTTGAGAACATGAACCAAACCTTGGAGATTCAGTGGCAAACCTTGAAGAAAACATTGATTCAGCCAGAGAAGCATGTCGTGAGGTTGTCTGCAAGGATAGAAAAATCAGAACACTATGGTGGTCACAGGAAGTTAAAGAGGAAGTGAAGGAAAAGAAAGCATATCAAAAGTTCCTGGCAAATAAGTCAGCTTGTGCAGAGAATACAGAGACAAATGTAAGAAAGCTAGACAGTGTGTAAAACTAGCTAAACAAAAGTCTTGGGAAGACTTTGGCAAGAACATAGAAAATAAATATCAAGAAGGTGGCATTTCTTGATATACTAATCACTCAATCTTCAGATAATTCACTATCTTTTCTATTTCTAAAACACACACACACACACACACACACACAACGTACTGGAAGATATGTCCATGAACAATCGCATTAGCCAGCTGAAGATTTTGGAATCTTCAAAATGCTAATTCACAGAGTCGGGGCTATTTGTTCTAGTGACGCATCCTTTACCACAGAACTTAATGTAGGACATAATTCTATGGCCAATGGCTTCATCTTCTACAAAATGGATAAAATACTATATGCTATCTTAAAACATATGGGAGCAAAGCAACACTATCCGTATTCCATATATCTGGGGTATATCTGAAAAGACAGCTGAAGTACTAAAGAAATATTACTTTCACACCACATTAAAACCACACTTCACCGAAGTGTGGTTTGAATGTGGTGTTGAAAGTTAGCAATCCTGATCTTCTCACCTTAAGACAAACTCCATCACATACTGGAGTGCATGAAGTACCTTTTAATTGTATTATGGCCTATATGGAAACACAAAAAGATACATTAATATCTGCCTCAGAGAACACGAGAAATACATTCAGCTATCATTATAGCAAATCAGGGCGGGCATATAATGCCTTGGACCATGCACTCATTCTCTTCCATCTAATAGAAGATAACCAATGTGCTATACAGATGCTCCAAGTCAGAGAAACTATTTTTAGAGTCAGAAATAGCTAAGTAGCTAGTTAATAAATAATAATGGTTTAATTGTAAATCTGGTGTCAGACAAGGATACACATTATCCCTTCTGTTATTCATTATCTATATGGATCACATTATGAAGGAAAGTATTAAACCTGATATCAAAATTGGAGATGTTAATGTCAGCTCCTTGCTTTATATGGATGATGTTATACTTCTAAATAAATCTGCTAAAAGTCTACAAGAATCCCTGACTAAATTGAATAACTATTGTAATAGATATGTTATGAAGGTCAGCAATAACAAGACAGAAACATTGAAAGTATCGACTGCATTATGAATGGAGAACCTATAGAACAAGTAAAACATGCCATTGATGCCATCTGTTCACATCCCCTAATCTTTCTCAGGTCTCTCATATCTGTGGTCTCTAGTCTTTAGTCAAGTGTTTTACTTCTAACCCAGCTCTCAGATCCATAGGTTAAAATTGGTTTGAACACTGTCTTGTATACAGCTAATTTAGTATTTTGACTAATTTATTTCTTATTCCATATAAATTTATTCAGTTGACTTCCTACCATGCCACCTTTGTTGATTCTGTTGTCTATTTCCATATTTAATTTACCATCTTCACTAAGATGATAACTAAGACAACAGAATGAACAAAGCTGGTATGATACAAAGGCAACTGAATAAATTTATGTGGAATAAGAAATAAATTAGTCAGAACATTAAATTAGCTGTATACAAGACAGTGTTCAAACCAATTTTAACCTATGGATCTGAGAGCTGGGTTAGAAGTAAAACACTTGACCAAAGACTAGAGACCGGAGATATGAGAGACCTGAGAAAGATTAGGGGTGTGAACAGATAGAATCAATGGCAATATCATATTAAAAACGTAGATGTTAGGAAAGAACTTGACATTGTTAGCATGCAGGAATGTATTAGCAGAGCTAATACATTCCTGAACAGAATGGGAGAGAAAAAATTAGCAAAACAAGTGTTCTCTGCCATGTTGGCAGGAAAAAGACCCAGAGGAAGACCAAGATATAGGTGGATTGATAGTAAACATTGCCTTAGAAGATAGAAATATAAGATCTGATGATGTTGGAGTCTTGACAGATAACAGATTGATTTGGAGGAAAATTGTAGATAGGAAGTTAGTAATGATGTAAACTTTTCATTTATTATCATATCTTGTACACCCCTTGAGGGTAAATGTGAGGAATTTGATGATGATGATTGAATAAAAGTTAATTTTAGTTTAAGTATGAAATAAGAATTTTATTTCATACTTTAACGTGGTAGTTTATGAAATACATAGGTATTCTATAGAACAACTAAGTAGTTTTAGTTAAATTATATGAAAATATATACGTCAGAATATATGAAAATATGATTTTCACTTTTTTGCAAAACTTTTTAGTAATAAATTGCTAATCATATATTTGTCAAGTATCAGTAGTAATCATTGATTTTCATGTTTCAATTACTTATCTCTTTTCCCTGTTTCAATTTTATTTATGCATGTGCTTTAGTCAAATTTTGCTGTTGGACGACTACCGAACAACTGTCGCCGGGTTTACATGCTGGATTTTGGTTTAGCACGTCAGTATGTGACAGCTAATGGTGATGTTCGACCTCCAAGAGCAGCTGCAGGTTTTAGGGGTACAGTTCGTTATGCTTCGGTAAATGCTCATAAAAATAAGGTAATCATTATTTACATTTTGAATCCATAATTTAATTATTATTAAATATAATTTGTATTTAATAAAGTAGCTATAATTTTTAAAAATAAATTTTCAAAGTAAGGCATATTTTCTGAGAATGCGTTTACCAAACCTGTGCTAACAGAATGGTGTTCATATGATATAAGAATGAAAATTACTTTAATAATTAAGTTATAATAATGGATCAAGTATTTCACTATAGTTTTCATGTAATAGCATCACTGTAAAGATGCAAGAAAAGAATATCTGGCTAATTCTGAATAGACATTCAGAATTAGCCAGATATATTTGTGTATACAAATAATGGCCACCCTCTAGATAGTGGCCATACAACATGAATCTGAGATTAGCTCTGCTGGCACAGTCTTGAATGCTAACAATGTCAGGTTCTCACCTAACATCATAATTTTTATGGTGTTTATGTAGATTTTTCAACCAAAAAAAAAAAAAGTATGACAAATGATAACTGGATTTAATAGGTCGTGATAATATAGATAGTTAAACCGAGTAGTTTTGCCACATATGCTAGTGTAGCCTTTTCTGGGTTAGGAAGAACAAAAAACATACAATAAGCAGTAAATATGAACCAGGACATAACTAAAACCAAACATTTAGAAACCGTTATACAAAAGTTAAAAAATAACAGAAAGACATGGAGCATGGAAGATGGACAAGTTAGTCATTGTTCGGTAGGTGACGTGTGAAAAGATCTAATGAGTGACTACAAAATATCACAAACTCATTCCCTGTCTTCTGTTGGGTGTGCCTTGTGAGTGGATAATCATCATAGACCCTTTGATGTTGTAGGCACTGAAGTTGTCTTCTATCTACGGCATGGAGCTCTTGTCCCATTCAGTATTGTGGTGTGGGTGTGGTAGAAGTGGAAAGCTAGGCTTGAGGTGGCTTCTGTGTTGTAATTAACATCTCCAATATGCTCTTTTTGTCTAATTTCCAAACTTCTAGAAGCGTGCACTAAGTAAGCAACTATGGTTGATTTTCTTGAGTTTATGGGAAGAAAACCCAGAGTTTCCAGACGAAAAATCCAGCTTGCCCATGCCAGAGATTGATTAACTTGAGAACCGGTTAAAAAAAAGGCTTAGTAAAAGTTCCTCCAGTTGGCAACTAGAATAGAACTTACTATGCTCTTCCTTCAGACTGTCCAGCTCTGTGGATGGCACGTCACTTCCACTGAGCTATTAGGTGCATAAAAAACTAATATGTAAGAGTTGTGGAATAAATTTATCTGAAATAAGAAAGCAACCAGAACACTAAACTAGCAGCGCTCAAACCAGTTTTAGCTTAAGAGTCTGAGAATTGGGATAGAACTAAAACAGTTGATTAGGTGAGTGAGATGCCATTAGTCACAGAACCATATTAAAAACAAAGATATTAGGAAGGAACTTGTTAACATTCAAGAATGTATAAGTAGTGGTGTGATTATAAAAACAAGTATTTGTTGTCAGACCCAGAAGACTGTGAAAAGAGATGTTTATTGCATTTAAAAGTAACTTAGAAGATGAAGACAGTAATGTTAGTTGGAAGCATGACAAGTGGCAGATTAATGTGGAAGAAAATTGTTAAGAAGCTAGTAATAATGCAGACATAATTGTTTAATATTATTAGGGTATCCTATAAATTTTTCCCTCCTCCTTGAGGACATGTATCAGGAATATTATAAGGACTGACCACTGGGATCATGTTACAAGAAATTCCATGAAAAAAAAGTCTGACTAGAAAGAAAGATGGGGAAAAACAAAAGTACTGTTCAAATCTTTGGAGTTTTATAAGATAGAAGTTGCAAACCATGCTATCAGTGTATCAGAGACTGCTCCTGTATCATTAATTTCCATTTGAATGGATACCTAGAACATTTCATAGTGATGTGAATTTTCCTCAGTTTACAAATCTCATTCTTTTGAATGTAAATTCATAGTGAACTCAGGTGCATACTAAGGTGGTGTGACTAATACAAAACAAAAAAAAATATATAATTTCTTACCCAATAGAAAAGCTTTTAAAGTAATGAAGATGTCTCTATATTCCAACCTGTAGGCCAAAAATCAAGTTTTACTACACCCTCTGTCCAAAAAGAAACCGAACTTTTTGAAAATAGAAGAAACTAGTGGCACCGCTTGTTGTATCTTTTTGTTGTCTAAAGCAGCAACCTTCATTAGTGTTGTGTCAACTGTTTATGACATTTGTTTCATTAGAAGCTGAGTTATAGTGCCAAGAGTGATAGTGTGTTTTGACGAACAGTCAGAAAATGAGTTTCAAACAGAGAGCTGCGATTGACTTTTGTGTTTAATTTGGTAAAAGTTTTACCGAAACACATCAAATGCTTCAAAAAGCATATGGTGATGAATGCTTATCCCATCCTCAAGTTTACGAGTGGTTTAAGCAATTTCAAAGTGTCGCGAGACTCTTGAGGACGACGAAAAGCTGGGCCATCCAAAAACTCAGCGAAGTTAACATCCGAAAAGTGCATAATTTCATCAAAGAAAAACCCGAAATCATCCATGAGATTAATTGAAGATGAATTGGGGATTCCAAAACCGACTGTACACAACATTTTGACTGAGAGTTTGGGCCTTTGTAAATTGAATTTGCGATTTGTTCCCCACAAGTTGACTGACGACCAAAAAATGTATCGAATTGAACACTGTAAGGACTCAAATTTCCTTGAAACGATCGTTACTGGTAATGAAACGTGATGTTTTGAGTATGAGCCCGAAACAAAGTGCTAAGTGGAGACCATCAGAAGAGGGCATCCGAAAAAAAGTCGCTTGGAGAAGTCAAAAGTAATGCTGATTTGTTTCTACGATTCGAAGGACATTATCCACAAAGAATTTGTTCTGCCTGGCCAAACAATCAATGATGAGTATTATCTTGAAGTTTTGAAGCGATTGATAGGGAAAATTCGTTGCGTACGGCATGAATATAGTGATGCAGACAGCTAGTCACTTTTGCATGATAATGCACATTCTCATCGAACATTGTGAGAGTTTTTGAGCAAAAACCAAGTTTGTGTGTTGGATCACTCGCTGATCCAACACACAAACGTGATTTAGCATCCTGTGACTTCTTTCCCTTCCCCCGATTTCATTTGCCGATGAAAGGAAAGCGATACAACACCATTGAAAACGTTCAAGCGGCAGTAACCATGACCCTCAACAGTATCCCAAAAACCGATATAAGAAACTCATTTAATGAATTAATTGACCTTGCCAAACGCTGTATCGAAGCTGAGGGAGAGTATATTGATTGAAATAAATGATTTGAATAATTATAATTGTTCCGTGTTTTCTTTTCTATCAAAAGTTTGGTTTCTTTTTGGACAGAGGGTGTAAATAAAGATTTTTTTTTATATTAGAAAGTGTTTATTTGACATATCTGGATTTATATATTTTGTAGGTAGGAATTACAGAACTTGTAATCCCTACCTACATAACTTGTTGATTGAGCCAAAATATTTTGAGATTTCAAACAAAAAACAGAAAAGAAAAAAAGAAAACGTTGAAGGTGAAGAACCAAAAAGTGAGTCTAGAAAGGTATATTGAAATTTGAAAAATAAAACATGAATAAATCCAGTAATGAAAATAAACTATGGATTTTAAAAGGATAATAATCAAAAATTAAATAACTCAAAATTCACTTTGGAGAGTGGGCACACTAACCACTCAGCCAACCAGGCTAGTTCACAAATAAACTAATTTGGAAGAAAGTTGTTGCTAGGAAATTAATAGTAATGTAAACTTATTCATGTAGTGCTCATAGTATCCTGAACATCCCTTGAGGACACATATCAGGAAATTGGTGATGAGGAGGAAATTCTCACTTTTTTTTTATTTAGTTCTCATTTTAATAATAATAAAAAAAAATCTTTAATTTTTGATTCTTAACATTTTTAAATTTATCCCCCCCCCCCAATCTTCGTTATTGGTTTTGTGTGTATGTATTCCTTATATCATTTTCTTTGTTTTTATATATATAATGGGTGGCCATTAAATAACTTTCCCCCCCTTTTGAAGCATCTGTAGCTAAAACCAATAAACAGAATGAGACCAAATTTTATATTAAGACTTTTGAAGGCATGGGGAGATGATTTCCACAAAAAAAAGATTTAGTACCAAAAGTCACCAATAGAGGAAATTTTGGTGCTGATGAAGCCAAAAACAAGCGGATAATTACATTAAAGGCAGATAAAATGGAATAATAACATTTTGACGGTGTAAGCGACCACCACGTCACTCATTCCAGCGGGATATGTGGCGCGCTACAATGATAATAAGAATAATTAAACTGAAACAACAACTTGCTAGAGAGACGGAAATTAATATGTAGTGATTGAACTCATAGGAAATAATGTTTTATTCATCAGAATCAGGGTCCCCTGGACCACATACACGATTTTCATTGTGCTGACCTTTCTTGTGTACAACAAATTGCATCCAGTGTGCGACATGCTCTACAGCTGAGCGTAAGGAGTCGGATTAGGTGCTCATAACAGCCAGTTTTATGTTCTCTTTCAAGACATGCAAGTTGGGAACACCACCAACATAACAGCGGATTTCAAATAATCCTACAGCCAAAAGTTACATGGAGTGATGTCAGGGGATCAAGGCAGCCATGCCGTCAGAAAGAACTGACTGATAACCCTCTCATTACTGAAATGCTAACATAAAAGGCGCTGTACTGAATGTTCAATGTGTGGCCGTGCTCCATCCTGCATAAAAATTATGGAGTCCAAACATTGTCTTTGCTGCAATGCAAGAATGACAAAATTTTCCAGCATTCGTCGATAAATCTCTCCTGTAATGGAGCAGGTTACAGGACCTATAGGGGTCATAATAGAACCTTACATTCAAAAAAGTATGGTTCTATTATGAAATCTGCTGTGAAGCCACACTACAAGGTTACTTTTGGAGAATGCAGTGGTACTTGCTGGATCGCTTGGGGATGTTCAGATGCCCAAATTCTGCAGTTGTGAGTGTTGACCGACCTATTCAGATAAAAATGAGCCTCATAACCTCACAATATTCTCCAAGGCCAGTCATTGTCGACCTCCATTAGGGCAAGAAACGTTAGCGCGAAGGTCATGTGCTTATCATAATCTGCAGTAGTTAGTGCTTGCACACGACTGAACTTATACGGATAGAAGTGAAGCATTTTCCGTAAGATTTTCCAGACTGTACCATAAGTCATATCAAGTTTGCGAGCTATGGCACGAGCGCTTGGACCAGTACTGGTCTCTGTGTCATCGAACACCGCAGTAGCAACGTCTTTTACTGTCTCTTCTTGCACTGCTTTCCGTCCTCTGCCAGGTCTAACTCCTAGTGATCCAGTTTCTTCAAACTTCTTATTCATAGCCCTCAGTGCTACAGCTGACATAGGACATGTACGCAGGTTATGAAGCCTTCTAAATTCCAGAAGGGCCGCTACGGCATTGCACTGTTTAAGGTAAAACAAGTAAAGCACACTGAGGCAATGTAGGACACATATTGAGCACGATTCTTCAATCATTCGAATAACTGGCTGAATTTTCAGAATCCCTTTTTAAGTTTAATTGGTGGTGTTGCTATCACGTACGCACAGTAAAATTTGCATAATCCTTTTTACCTGTGTTTACTGCAAATATTTGACTACTTTCGGTGCCAAAATTTCCCCTATCAGCAACTTTTGGTACTAAATCTTTTTTTTTTGTGGAATTCATCTCCCCATGCCTTCGAAAATCTCAATATAAAATGTGGTCTCATTCTATATATTAATTTTAGCTACAGATACCTCCAAAGAGGGAGTGTTAATTTATGGCAACCCTGTGTGTGTGTGTGTGTGTGTGTGTGTGTGTGTGTGTGTGTGTGTGTGTGTGTGTGTGTGTTTATATATATATATATATATATATATATATATATATAAACACACACATATATATATATATATATATATAAACATATATATATATATATATATATATATATAAAATAACAAACGAAATGATATAAGACAACCCATTAATAAATCATAAAAGAAATTACAAATTCTTTTGAAAAGACATATTCTGAACACTTATTCTAACATTGTCTGTCAATCATCAGGAAAATTTTGATAATGAATATTTTATTGCAGTTTATTAGAAGGCAGCAGAGGCAAACATAGAAAATGCACACCCTATCCACTCAAAAATGGAAGGATGGGAGTATGACACTATGGAGAACAGCATTCTGTGAAAGGGAGAGTTTTATCTTCATAATTTACTCACTTTTTACAAGATATTGAAATTCAATTGGCACCACGATACTGCTAGCCTTAGCCAAAACATCTGGCAAGATACAACATGAAACCTATTGCATAAGTTGAAGCAAACAGATAGGAATGACTACAGTTGTAAAGACTTGGAGCTGAATTAGAGCAAAGACAAGTGACCAGTGATATATCACTGGGATCTGTACTTGGACTGCTGCAAGAGTCTGATTTGAAGGGAAAATGTAGTTGTTTACAGATGATATGTAACTGGCAAGGACAATAGTAAATATAGGTCATGTAGAGCAGTGCTTCCCAAACTTCTGGATGTCAGGGCCCCCTTTGGAAAAATTAAAATATTTCGTGGCCCCCTCGAAAAAAAATCGTAACATAGACATATATTATTATAATATTTATTGTGTTTATATTCAATACAAAACATACATAGCGAATATTGCAAAAATCAAATGCAAATATTACATTTTTAGCATCTTACATACACATTTGACATGGCACATTATCTCATATTTTTATATAGATAGATATATTGTTGTCGTACATTTGCAGTATAAGCACATGAAACGTAAAACGATTAGTAATAAATAAAGAATTAAAAACATAAAAGAAGTTTAATAACAGTTTAATGTGGTGGATGTGTTTCAATACTGCTACACCAATATCAGGTGAAATATTTGAAATTACAATTCTTAGATTTCTGCTTTGAAATGAAACTTATATGAATAAGCATATATTTACTAATATTCATTAAGCATGAAATACGCAGGAAGCAAAATGTGTGAAAACCTGCACCAATGTGTGATTTTTTTTTCATTAAAATATAAAAAATAACAAAAAAGATATAATAAATAATAAAAATTGAATACATTTCTTTTAAGATAAAAAAAAAAAATGTACTTAGTCTTAAAAGATTTTAAATTTGTTTTCATTATTTCACAGCCCCCTCAACAAAACCTATGGCCCACAAGGAGGCCGCGGCCCACAGTTTGGGAAGCGCTGATGTAGAGAACGTGCAGAACGTGTTAAATAAACCAGCAGTTTGGACAAACAGTAATGGCTGTCAGTTCACTGTGGCAAATGGGAGTAGGTTAGGCAACACACTTTGGGATGAAAAGAATATATGCTGTGTGTATTACACATATGGAACTAGACCCCAGGAAACTGATGAAATTAGGGATTTGGGAAGGGGCAATGATGGGCAGAGAGTCGTAGTTCAGGGGACATTTTGAAAAATACTCAAAAGAGCATTTGAATGTTAAGAAACACAGTGACAAGCAAGAATAATGGGGTTATCATTTGTAAAACTGTGATGTGACAACAGGACTACTGTGCACATATTTGATTGAAAATAATAGTTATTTTTTTATTAAAAAAATTGTACTATTCTCACAATATAATTTCATTAACAAAATAAACCAGTAATTATAAACACAGAAATTAAAATTGGCACAATCTAATTAAATACTGTAGTTCATCTCTCTTCCGACATGGTATTGTCCTAAGCTTATTTTCACAGTTCACAACATGAATTAATTTAGTATACAAATTAAATGCTTAAAAAGGTTATGTAACAAAAATGCTTTTTAATATTGTTATTTAAAAAATACAATTAACTTGCAAAGATAAGTCAAAGACTGGATCGTGTGACTGACTGCTACCTACTTTTTCCTGTTTTCGTGAATTTTATTATTTGTCTTTCCTATTAAATTGCTTTATGATAATTTATATAGATTTAACATTCATTATTTGAATAATAAAGGAAAGAAATCACAAACTGAGTTGTGATGAACTATTTAAACTTGCATTAAAATAAAACATATTGCTGTATTATTATATGTAATGTATACTGACAATTAAAGAATGCATTACTTTGTTTTTTTCAACATAACCTTTTTTTTTTTAACATCGCCTATAACAATATTTATATAAAGTAGACCGATACCTTGAGTGAGTCCAGTTGTTTCGTGGCTAATGTGGATTTAAGTTGTACAGGGTGTTCGGGATAAATTTGACAGTTTCGTAAGGAAAAAGAAAATCTTCTTTGTATCTATTAAATTTAATGAATTGACAAAAAAACATTACAGGCAGAGTTAATTACAATACTATCAACAAGATTTACTCAAAATAACCACCATTAGCATCGATCACAGCTTCAATTCTGCTTCGGAACCTCAAACAAGCTGATGCTACAGTCTCCCTGGGAAGGGCCGCAAAAACTGTTTTAATTTTATCCATTAACTGGGCTTTTGTATTACTGGAAGTGCGATTGGTGTCTTTTTCAACTGCGCCCCATACAAAATAATCCATGGGGTTAAGGTCTGGGGAGTTTGGAGGCCAAACATTTGGACTGGTGAAGTCGTAGAAATTTTCAGACAACCATTTTTGACTTTTCCCAGAGGTGTGGCAAGGGGCCGAATCCTGCTGCCATACATATGGCCTACCATTGGCTACCCTTGTTATCCAGGGCTTGACTACAGTTAGCAACTCCACGAACAAAGCCCGAATTCCAATGCCAGGGTTCTTCAACACCTGTTCCTGCAGATTTGCGAGGAATTCTGCTGTACGAACGCAATCAGATCGTCTGCTAGGGATCTTTCTTCTTGCTACATCCTCGTAGTCACCATTGCAAGTCTCTAGTTCATGCCTGATTGTTTTTACTGTATTCAGGGAGCATTGGGCAGCAGTCGTAATATCCTTATTTTGATGGCGGGCACGAATCATCATGATACAAGTTATTCTCTTCCATGATTCAGGTGGGTTCCAGCTATCCATCCTTTCTGACATCTTGTATATGAATGAAGAAGGGTCCAAACTTTTAAATGAAGAGAAGTGTGTGTTAATACATGTAACTTACGGAAAAATATAATTAATTATAAATATGTCAAATTTATTCCGAACACCCTGTATTTCTGGGACCCTGTGTGAAATGTATGTTAATTTTTAAATATATGTAATTTGTCATACTCTACTAAGCTACTGTATTGTATTTCCCAGTTTTTCTAACCTTTGTTTGATTCACATTAATTACAAGTGTTCATATAGGCACTTTGGCAGTCTCATATTTTAGCTGCGAAAAAGAAAATTTTGGGAAGTTTAAAAAAGCTACTGTCTTTTTCATCCAGTGTCTATTTTATTGCCTGAATGGTTCATTGGCATCTCCATTATAGTCAGTAAGTAGCCTTTCAATCTGGCCTTTCTGATCATGTCCTGAATATTTGAGAATGGACTGTAAAAGCAGTGTTGATTACATCACACCAAAGCTTAGTATGAACACAAATGAGGCCTGTGAAATTCTTATCATCATCATCAAATTCCTGACATGTACACTCAATGGGTGTACAGGATATGATAGTACTACATGAAAAAATTACATCATTACTAACTTCCTAACAAATTTTCCTTCAAATCAGTCTGTTATTTGTCAAGACACCAACATTATCAGATCTTGTATTTCTATCGTCTAAGGCACTTTGTACCGTATCAATCCACCTATATCTTGGTCTTCCTCTGGGTCTTTTTCCTGCCAACCTGGCAGAGAACACTTGTTTTGCTAATCTTTCCTCGCTCATTCTATTTAAGTGACCATACCACCTGAGATTAGCTCTGCTAATGCATTCCTGGATGCTGACAATGTCAAGTTCTTTCCTAATATCCTCATTTTTAATATAATATTGTCATTGATGCCATCTATTCATGCCTCTAATCTTTCTCAGGACTCTCATATCTGCAGTCTCTAGTCTTTGGTCAAGTGTTTTACTTCTGACCCAGCTCTCAGATCGATAAGTTAAAACTGGTTTGAACACTGTCTTATATACAGCTAAGTTAGTGTTCTGACTAATTTCTGTCTTATTCCATATGAATTTATTCAATTGACTTCCTACCATACCAGCTTTGTTGATTCTGTTGTCCATTTCCATATTTAATTTACATTCTTCACTAAAAATCGTGCCTAAGTAGCTGAAATGTTTTACTTGTTCCACGGGTTCTCTATTCACAACACAGTTGACAATTTCAAAAATTCTACCTATTTTCATTGTCTTTGTCTTTTGAATGCTGACCTTCATACCATATCTATTACAACAGTTATTCAATTTAGTCAGGGAATCTCGCAAACTTGTAGCGGATTTATTTAGAAGTGTAACATCGTCCGCATAAAGCAAAGAGCTGACATTTAAATCTCCAATTTATGATATCATGTTTAATACCAATTTCCTTCATAATGTGATCCATATAGATAATGAATAACAGAGGGGATAATGTACATCCTTGTCTCACACCAGATTTAACATTAAAACATCTTCCTGTACTTCCTTCCATTCTAACTGCTGACTTATAACTCAAATAAAGACTAAGTATTGCTTCATATAATTTCCCATTGAGACCATATAGCTGTAGTGTTTTGAATAGCTTCTCTCTTGCACCTTGTCATATGCCTTTCCCCAGAACAACAAAACTTAAATACAGATCTTTGTTATATTCCCATGCATTCTCAACTATTTATCGTAAAGTGAAGATCTGATCCTGACAGCCTCTATTTGGCCTGAATCCAGCTTGTTCTTCACCAAGCTTTTCTTCCACAATTCTTCTCAACCATTTCTCAATTATACTTGCATAAATCTCTTGCCAGGAACACTCAGTAGGGAAATACCTCTGTAATTCTCACATTCAGTTTTATTTCCCTTTTTATATATGGGTACTATGAGGGCTCTACTTCAATCATCGGGAATTCGTCCCTCTGTCCAGGCCTTTTGAACTATGCAGTGCAGCCACTGTAAGACTTTTATACCACCATACGTCAGCATTTCTGGTCAAATATCATCTACTCCTGCTGCCTTTCCACATTTCAACCCTTTGATGGCTTTTTCTACTTCAAGTATGGATATGTATTACTGACTGTGTGCCTGTTGAGTGTTTTTTACCACTGTGCTATCGCTGCTATCAGGAATAAGACTTTTCTTATTCCTTGTCTCTTCTCTCCATGTGAATTTGTGCACATTTTTATGTTGGAACATGGTGTTAGTAATAACCAGTCCATGTCCTGAGCAGAAATCGCACAGGTATTTGCCATTATTATTAGCTTTGCTCTTTTTCCAAATTTTCCCAAAATATTTTTGTATGTCTGACAATCATTTTCTACTCTGCTATTTAGATCCCCAACAAGGACCAACTTTTCCTTTTTCATTTTGTCAGCTGCTTTTTCTAAAGCATCAAAAAAATTCCTCCACTTCTACCTTAGTAGAACCTTCTGTGGAACCATAGGCACAAATAAGTCTCATTGTCCAATTTCCCATTTTGATATTTGCCCACATCACTCTACTTGAGACTGCCTGCCATTCAAGAAGATTAGCCTCATATTTTGTGTTGAATACTATGGCTACTCCTTCTTTTCCTTGATTGTCATTGCCTGAATATAACATTTTGTATTTATTGCTCAGAAAGATCTCACCAGTTTTGGTATTTTTTGTTTCAGTCATCCCTATTATGTCGATCTGGTACTTATCTAATTCCTCAGCTAGCTCCATTTCTTTGCCATTCAGGCTTCTTATGTTGATAGTACCGATCTTTAACTCTGGTGATGTTAAGTTTGGGGTTTGTGTTCAGATTTGTTCCAGTAGCTGACTTTTCGCTGTTCGCCCTGGTTCCCTGGCGAAAACAACGTGGGCCTTGTGTAACCAGGCGACGCCCCAGCCGGCATGAAATTTTGTCATGTTGTACCGTCATTTTGTATATTGGTTTAAGCCAATAAGAATACAATTTGGTTGGCTAAATCCCAAATTGCCAGCCCATCCTCGTTCGTTCAGTATCCAGGTAGATACCCAACAGGGTGCACCACGAGGCGGTGAGGATTGGACATTAGGTCAGAAGCTCTGGTTTGTTCTCCACATTCCTTTAAAGGCTATGTGGAGGTCTCCTCTTAGTTATACAGATTTGACCCTTAAGCACCTCGAAATTCTTATCAACCACCCTAATCTTAACAATAATGATGGTTTAAAAATCCCAAGAATATGGGATCGTCCATTTTTTAAATTATAATTAGGACTATTAATCTTGGATCTTAGCCTCTGATGTTAAATTATATATTAAATTATTGATTAGGCCACCAATAATGCCACTATATTATAATGCCACCGCTATATTACATTGAATATTAAAAATATTCAATGTAATATAGTTTCTCTGTGTGTGTGTGTGTTAGTTTGTGTACTCCAGATGAACTTAATATGGAGGTTGTAATGTCAGGAAATTTAAAGTTATTATTCTTAACATGGTCATCTCCTTAATTTTATAGAAATTAATGCTTATCACCATGTAACATTAAAAGAAAATGAATTGCTTGCTGAATTCTTAAAAATCTGGGAGATGCGACACAAAAAGTGAAGCCTTATTTAAAGTGATTAGGTTAATCTATCAAGAGGAACAGAAAGTATTTGATTTCTGTGAAAATTTGTTGGTAACAATACCCAAGAAAGGGAATGCAACAGAGTTTAAATTATTGACCATTAAGTTTACTCGATCATGCTTCAAATATCATACTAAATATATTTGAAGCATAGGATAAAATCAAAAATAGAATGTTATTTAGAGGAAGATCAGTTTGGATTTCAGAATGTTAAGGAACTAGAGAAGCAATACTAGCAATAAGAGCAATACACCAAAGAAGTGAAATAAATAATGTACAATGGAACAAGCTTTTTCATATAATGAAAGAAATTGGAATAGACTGGATAGACAGACTAACTAAGAAAATAAAAGTTCAAATACAAGAAAATGAAGCAACGGCAGAAATAAAGGTATAAGACAAGGTTGTGCAAGACAAGAGAATCAGACTCATCGAGGGAGACCACATACTACACAAACCAGCAACCATATTTGTTCTTGAATTCATTTACACTGCTTGCACAAATCCAATTCGAATCCATTCCAATAACGTACCACTCTCCTGTGCACTTAGACTAATCTATCAAGAGGGACAGGAGGCACTCTCTCTCCACTGTATCAGAATCACAATGGAAACCATGAGACCAGATGTGTTCACAATAGTCCAAGTAAGGTCTTATCAAGGCCTTGTAAAGAGTCAGAATGGCATCCTTTCTTTATATGTGAAAGTTTGTTTCAGTACTGCAATTATCTTTTGAGTTGTATTTGTATTCTTTGCTACATACCACCTGAACTTCAATTTCCTGTGTACTAATACCCCAAGATCCCTACCCTTGATTAGTTTCTTCTAGCATAATCTCACCAATATAATACAACATGGGATATTTAATCATGCCAAAGTGCATGGCTTTACGTTTACTGAGATTGAACTGACATCTATTTTCTCATGGTCACAACTCCAGCCTGTTCAGATCATTCTGCAAGTAATGTATATCAGCCACATTCCTGATTACCCTACCTATCTTTGAATCATCAGCAAATGGTTGTATGTTACCTGTAACAGTGGGCCAAGGACTGATCCTTACATCATGTCCAGACTTGGTATAGGCCTAAGCATTTACAGTGTTTTACTCTATGCCTGTTCTAGTTATCATTGTAGTCATTCTTTGGTGGCAACGCCATGCCACCAGTGTGCCCTGTAGGGCCCTCAAGGAAAGAACGTTTATATCCTTCTGTGTAAGCCCAAGCTGTTTTAAGTCCTTATAGCTATCTGCGCTCCATACGCCATGTAAAGAGATGGTGGTGCTGGTAACCTCGGAGTTGCCCCCATGCTCCTCCCGTATCTTACTAACTAGATCTTGGTTATTCTTATAATAGTTTACCTTATTATTATAGCTGTAGGCTAGTGGGCACCATGTTCCCACCACCTGGGCATCAACTACCCAAATGTCACCATCTCTTTTAATCACTAAGTTTGGCTTACACAAACCTGCGGAGGTCCTATAATGTGGTTTCCACAGCAGTCGCCCAACCTTTGTTCTTAAAGCAGTTGTTCAGAATGGAGACCACTGTAAACATGGACCCCATGGGTGTGGAAGCAACACTGGGCTATATGTCTCATATAGCCCTGCCCACTCGAGTGGGCAGGGCATTGATACTCGTCCCGATAAGGTCAATATACTCGAACCCAGGGAGAAGTCTGGTGCCATCCCTTACCCAATCATGCTGGGGAGGCACCAGATATGACTCTTTTAAAGGTGCACCATTTACAGCAGAGATGCCCATCTCTTGTATTCTGCAGGTGCTGACTCGAGGTACCTTGATAATGGGACCAGCCTTTAGCCCGCCTAATGTCTTCTTGTATTAATGGGCTATAGAAAGCCTCTCTGCAGATAGAGGAAGAAGATAGCTCTAACTTCACAATTCTGGAAAGCCGCAGGCATGGGATCAGCCATCTAAGTGATGGAACCCCGAGCCCGCCGTCCTTCACCTTCATGTGGAAATATGCAGTAGGGGTGTCAGGCAACAGTCGGAGCCATGATCACGGCTGAACAGATAGCCCTGTCCATTTGGGACAGTACCAAGATATATGTCCTACCAAGCACCACCTTGTGATAAAAGCGCGGTAGGAAATAGTGGGAAAAGAGAAACAGTCTTTGCTGGAGCTTGAGAGGAGCTTTCCTCAAAGAAGCAAACCCAGCTTCTAGGATGGAAGGAACAGATGACCTTCCTTTTAGGATGAACATGATACCAAGGTATTTCCACTCTTCCTCAAAGCATGCAATAGCCTCTCGTGCAGGGAAAACTCTATAGTCTCGACCTTAAGCTTATTGTCATGACCAGAGGGGACAAGAGCTAAAGAGCAGGACTTCTCTACATTAATAGAAAGGCCTCGAATAGAGAAAAAGTTAACTGCCTGGTCAAGGAGTTCCTGCAAGCCTACCTTAGTAGAGGCTACGAGAATAAGATCATTCACAAAGGCCATAGCATTAAAGGAAGAAGCACCTAGAGAGTAGCCTATATGGCTAGGAAGAGAGTGAAGAAACCATCTATGATGCAGTTAAAGAAAAGGGGAATAGTGGAACACCCTGCACTGCGGTAATTGAAGTCGCGGGGACCCTGTAGTGATAGTGATGGAGCTACCCAAGTATAGCTCCATAACATAGGAAAGAAAGGGTTCTGGACATCCAGTAATAGACAGCGCTCGAAGGAGAGCAGGAAGGGAGACACTATCGAATGCCTTTTGGAGGTGACGCTATATATAGAGGCTTAAGGCGGCGGTGGGAATCAGAGAAAAGAAAAGAAGCCCTGCCCACTCGAGGCATATATATATATATATATATATATATATATATATATATATATATATACCTCGAGTGGAGATATATATATTCTCAGCACAGCCGTTCGAAGGGACAAAAGCTCTTTGTCTATAATCATGCTATATATGTTGCTGAAGTCGTCTAACTAAGATTTTTGATAGCATCTAAGTATCACATGAGAGATAGTAATAGGTCTGAAGTCTGATGCATGGCTTGAAGTTTCTTTCTTTGGAATGAAGATAGTTCTTGAATAGGTGTGGTAGTATTGCTTTACTGGAAAGGAGAATGTCCAATAAGTCTTAAAAAAATCTTCAGCGGCACCTTCCGAAGCCTAGCTGCAGGAAAACCATTAGGTCCAGAGGCTGAGAAATTGGATGGAAGAGCTGCTTTGATCTCCTGGGTGGAGACTGATTTCAAGGGCAGGAAAGGATCTCAATATTGTAGGTTGGTCATCATCAGGGAAGTATGGAGGTGGAGCAGAAAAGACTGTACTCCAGAATTTAACAAAATCATCATGTAAGTCTTCTAGAGGTGGAGGGGAAGCACCATCAAGGATGGTCTTGGCACATTGCCCTCTATTCTTTTTTATAGAGGGCCTGCATAGCTGCATAGGCCCTCTTCCTCTGCTTCCTATTTGACAAAGTGATTTTAGAATGAGATGTAGGCTGATGTTGATGAGGCATCAGGTGTTCAGAGAATTCAGCATGGAGGTAGTCATTTAACTGATCTGTGATATCCATTCCCAGAAGGTGTCTGGATGAAAGATTTAAGAATTTGATGGTTATATTCTGGAAGAGGAGGATCATCTAGAGATGATGTCAGTCTGAGAATCAAAGCCTCTTCTTCAACAGCAGGATGGTGGCTGGAAGATACGGAGGCAGGGACAGGAGATATGGAGATATTATCTGTCCCTACCTGTGGCGGATGGGCTGCTAATTCTTGAATTAAGGCTTTGTAACTGTCTTTCCATCTATGACACTTGATGGCATCCAAAGATCTTAATGGGAACACCCTAAATAAAGCCTCATCGATGTTCTTTATCCCTCGAGCTGTCAACTCGATCTCATGAGCAGCGAGGCTCTTTTCTTCTTCGGTAGTCCAACATGCTTTGACGCGCTCAATTCTTATTGCAGTGTTGGCTTCTGCTAGATGTTTTGAAGTGTGATGCATGCCAAGGCCAACTGCGGTGGAGAATTCACGATCGCAGACCTTTCACACAAAGTGTCTGAGATTTGGAACTCCTTGACTGCCGGAACAAGCATGATGCGAACTTGAAGAAATGAGTCAGTCCCTGGAATGGAGGAATAGCGTAGCAGGCCAGTCAGTGACCCGAAGGTGTCCAGGAATCGCCACCTACTGCCACATTTGCAAAGTGTCTCAGGGTATGTGCAAGCCAAGACGACAATGCTTCGGATTCCCTTAAATCTTGAAGACTCACATCCACCGTATGCCACTTCTTGATATCTATCATTCAGCCATCCTCTTATCCACACTAATATTTGATAATCCAAACCCATATTTTCAAATTTAGGCAACAGTCTTCCATGCTTTATTTTGTTAAAAGCCTTAGCAAAATCCAAAAGTATCATGGTGTATCCATTCCCCTTGTCTAATTCAATCTTAACATTCTTATAGAATGTGAGTAAGTTACTAAAACCTTCCCTTAGTATAAACCCATGCTGTTCATTGCAAAGTAGAGATTCTCTGTCAATCCATTTCTGAATGTGAGCCCTAACCAACTTTTCCATAATCTTCACCACCACTCCTGAAATACTGATTATTCGATAGTTGGATACATCAGTCTTTGCACCACCCTTGTGCAATGGTAATACCATACATTCTTTCCTCTCCTATGGAATCTTTCCTGTTATGAGATGCAAATTATATAGCATAGTTAAAGGAATAGCCAGTTCAGCTGAACACATTTTTAGCACCCATGCTGATATTCCATCAGTCCCTATTGCTGAATTCTTGTTCTGTTTCTGCAGTAGCTCTAATACCTCCTCCACATACACCTGAGTTTCTTCATCCACTGAATAGGTAGCAGTGAGTTCAATGTTGCATACAGTAGGTTGATAGCGTTCAGCAAAATGGGCACTCATTAGATGAACAAATTCTTCTGAATCTGTCACTCTCACACCATCTGCATTCAGTAGTTATTCTTTCATATTCATTCTTTCTTTTACTTGCAGCATATCAATAGAATTCTTTGGGGTTATCTTTAGCTGACAGAGTCAGTTTCTTTTCATACTTGCACTTAGCTAGTATTAATTAACTTACACACTTCCTAAGTGAGTACTTAGGAAGTGGGTAAGTTAACCAATACCATTGCGCTGAACTCAGTATGCTCCTCAGTTGGTCATAATAAAATCCTTCTTTGTAGTTTGGCATGTAACCTTTTCTAAATGGGACATTAATTAACTTACCCACTTCCTAAGTGATTACTGCATGATCACTGTCACCAACCAGAGACAAAATAGTTATGGTTTCAACCGAAATACCCTCTGACACTATAATCAAATCTAACACTCCTTGACCTTGAGTTCCTTCTGTCACCTGCTGCTTGTCTCCCAACAACTCAATATATTCGGTTTCATTCTTCTCATGAGATTTTACTGCTACCCAATCAATTTTTGGATAATTAAGTCCCCCGTTATGATTTTTCACGCCCATCATCTTTATTTGATGATGCATTTCTTCATCACTAGCAACTGATCCAAAAGGTCTGTAACAACACCTGACTATGTATTGGATCTTGTTAGATTCCACCTCACACCAGATAGCATCCAAGTCACTGCCACTTGAAAATCTGTTACTAGTGCTGCAATCATAGGGCTCGGCTGAGTGGTTAGCGTATCCACTCTCCAGCCAAAAAGCAGAGAGTTCAAATCCCGCCATGGGCATGGATGTTTGTGCTTGTCTGTGGAAATACTAGTGGTAGTGGTTGGCGGTAGATGGCGTTGGTGTAGTTGCGGTCAGTTGATGGATTAAGTGGTTGATACAGAGTTTATAGAGCAAATGCCCTCTCTCGATGAGTCTTTGGACTCCCTGGAGGTGTAAAATAATAATAATATCATTAGCAGCATGCCTCTTATCCTGTCTATCCTTCCTAAAAAATATTGTAACCTTTACACTCAATACAAGGTAGTATGTCTGATTCTGATAACCAGGTCTCACTAATGCCTCACTGTGAGGTCCCAGCATATTTACCAAGGTATCAAACTCTTCCCCTTTGTTTCTGATACTCCTAGCATTAGTATACAGGCATAATAAGCTACTTGCACGTTCTTTTGTATACTCTTCTCTATTGTCTGCATAACACAGCAGGACAAATTGCAGATCTGTGTTCTTTTCTAGTGCCTTATATATATAATGCCTTATATAAGCATTGAACTTTGTCCACATTTAATGGGTCTGTACCGGATGAACACAGTCAAAATCTTTCTTTCTTAATCATTTCCATGATAATGCCCATTCACATTATTAACACAGTTACATAACATTTTTGCTCTTACACAGAGATTCTCACCATTCCTCCCATTATGATTTAGTTTCCATTACTCTCTGTGCTAGGTCTCACTAGTTATTAGTTATTCAAGACTCTTGATGCCAAACACATTCAAGTGTAGGCTGTCCCTACACAATATAGCTGTATTAGCTCAGAATGAACAGGATTAAAAATGGGTATTATCTAAAATGGGTGATATTTTATCTGATTATGGACTTAAAATAAATGCAACAAAAACTAAAATAATTATGGCAGATTTTAAAGGAACAAAATAAAATACAGAAATAGTGATTAGAGGTAAGAATGTTGAACAAGTAAAATTGTTCATATATCTTGGAGGAACTTTTCAAGAAGACGAAAGATAAGTTTTAAATATAAAGAACTACTATGGCAAAAGAAGTATTAAAGAAAAAAAATTTCTTGCAAGTAAAATAAGTAAAGACATACTGAAAAGATTTATAAAAACATTTGTTTGGAGCATATTCTTATATGGTTGTGAGACTTGGATTATATGGCAGAAGACTGGAAAAGAATTGAAGCATTTAAAATGTACTGTTGGAGAGTATTGCCAGCAATAAATTGAAGAGAGCCAAGTATAAAGAAGACCATCATAGAAAGAAAGATGAAATTCCTGGGACACGTATGAAAATACATGGATTATAAACATATTAGAAGTGAAGATATCAGGAAAAGAAAGAAGCGTATGGCCAAAATATACATTCTTAGTATATTTCGGCCATACGCTTCCAATTAATGTAAACCATAGAAGTTTACATTAATTGGAAGAAGTTACAAACTGCTAGAGTAAAGCCAGAAATAGAATAACCTCAGATGGAACTTTCTGTAGCAACAGAGACTATCCCAAAGAATGATGATGATTACTGCTACTACAGCAGCCTCCATGGACTTGGCAGATTCATATTAAAGAAAATAAATTTCTGGATTCATTATGCCAGCAAAGGTTGGTCGATTGGTAGAGCCTCTGCTACTAATGGCTCAGCAAAAAAGTTAAGCAAGTTTGAGTGCAGTTGGAAGGGGTTCAATGCTGTTGGCACACTCTCCCTCTATGAGTCTTTGGACTCTCTGGAGGTGTCACATAATAATAATATACACTCAGGTCTCTTTTTATGTGGTATAGTACGCCCACAGATACGAGACCTTTCGACACTTCTGTGCATGTCAACAGAAGGAGAATCCATTCCAATAATTAGGTAATCCAGCATTTCCCAAACTTTTCCTATGATGGAACACTTCACAAATCCTGAAATTTTCATGGAACACCTTGATTATTTTGTAATGTATTAATTAATAATTAATTGTTAATTTAGCTGATTTTTATTATTAATAATTGATCATTAATTAATTAAACATCATTAAATTAATTTGTGCTGATTTTTATTGACATATCCCATTCTGATAACCAAAAATTTATATAAGTATTAAGAGTGAGTGCTGATAGTTTTCCCCTCCTTTTGTACATCCTGTAGATTGCTTTGTAGACTGGAGGTGGATGAATCACTATCTGTTGCGTCACAAACCTTCAATAAGAGATTTCATAACACCAAAATTAAACAAAGTCCCTTGTCTCTTATTCATATTAAAATTTAAATCTGTAGGCCTATTACTTTTAAAAAATCATGGCACTACAGTTTTGAAACAAGCATTTTCACCCTACAATACGAACTTGTGAAGAAAGTATTCAGTATTACTAGATCTGAGAACCAGATACAGACTACCTCGATCTTCAATTTCAGTGGAAAAATTTTCTTTATACTTCCTTGCTGATTGGTCACTAACATTTGCAACACAGATGTTATTTCTTACAGTTTTGAGAACAGAGGATACGCCGCACATTGTTGTAATCAGCTTGCAGGCAATTTTTATGACCGGTCATAAACTGTGGTATTCCCTTTCCCGTATGTTGAAAAGTTTTCAATGTGTGAAAATTACAAATAATTCATGAATACTTCCACATTTAAAAATACATGGCTTAGTCGCTAACATTTGCTACACAGATGTTATTTAGACGTTCTGGGTCTGAGCTTTTCGACATTCACGAATGTTATTCTCCTCAGAATATTTCCACTATAACACATTTATTCATGAAAAATGCTTAGAAAACTAAAATGACAAATTCCAGGAGAACTTCTCACGGAACACTTATTCACCTTCTGCAGAACACAGTTTGGGAAACCCTGGGGTAATCAATCCTTATTGTGGGATGAGTTGTTTATTATTACATAGAGGAAAATTAACTTCTTTTATGATCATTGTAGTTTTTAAAGTGGTAACTATTTTACTTGTATGACGGTTGGAAAATTTTACCTATAAAGCACGTGATTTCACATGTTGTTGACTAATTCATTCATCGACGTTGTACATAATGAACAGCGTGTTGCAGCACATTCTGGTGTAATTTGATAACAGGTAAGCAGTGAGTGTTCGTGAAGTTTAATTTTGCATGTGAGTAAGTGTTTGTCTTTTTATTATCGAAAGTAAATTTTGATAATTGTTATTTTTAAGATTTAATTTGGCCCAATGAAAAAAAAGAAAAAAAAAGAAATGAAAATAGCAATTTTTTGATCCCTTAGCAAAAGGAGAGGAATCTATGGTGATTGGTAAATATTTTACTTTAGGCGAATCTACTATAAGAGCAATTAAAAAGAATGAAGTCGCAATAAGAAAATCTGTCATTTCTGGCACAAAACTGTAAGTGCCAAGTTATCATCGTACTCAAGATATGCTTTATTAGAAAACACGGAACGAGCACTCATAATTTGGATTGAAGAATTAACTTAAAGAAGAATTCCTATAAGTGGTTATTTAATTAAACAAAAACTCTTCAGTTTTATGAACAGATGAAGCAGTTGGAGCCATCTACTTCTGCTTCCCAGGCTGATAAAGAATTTTCGGCTAGCAACGAATGGTTAACAAGGTTTTAAAAAAGGAATGCACTTCATAACATGAAGATTACAGGCGAGGTTGCAGCAGCAGATGAAGAAACAGCCAAAAATTTTCAAGAGAAGTTACCCAAAATTACTGAATATGGTGGATATTGTCCCGATCGAGTGTTTAACGCTTCCAAAACAGGATTGTTTTGGAAGAAAATGCCTAGTCAAACTTACATCGCAAAGTCTGAGAAAAAAAAGCAAGTGGGTTTAAAGCAAGCAAAGATAGAGTAGCATTGTTACTTTGTAGCAATGCATGAGGAGATCAAATGTTGAAATCTCTCCTAGTAAATAGATTTCTAAGACTACGTGCTCTAAAAGGCAACAAAAAAGGCAAAGATCTAAAACAGCTGTTTTAGATCTTTGCCTTTTTTGTTGTATATGAAGCAAAAAGCTCTCGATTTTAAATTTTATTAATTGTTGACAATGCACCAAGTCATCTGCATTTAGAACATCTAAATGCAGATAGTGTTTTTTCCACCCAATACAACAAGCATTATTCAGCCATTAGATCAAGGCATAATTGCTACTTTTAAAAAATATTATGTTAAGCACACTTTTCAATTTATATTGGATAAACTAGAAACTGGGTGCTTAAGGGTCAAAGCTGTATAACTGAGAGGAGACCTCCACATAGCCTTAAAGGAATGCAGAGAACCGACCAGGGCTGCTGACCTAATGTCCAATCCTCACCTTCTCGTGGTGCACCCTGTTGGGTATCTACCTGGATACTGAATGAACGAGGATGGGCTGGCAATTTGGGATTTAGCTGACCAAATTGTATTCTTATTGGCTTAAACCAATATACAAAATTATGGTACAACATGATAAAATTTTATGCCAGCTGGGGTTTCGCCCGGTTACACAAGGCCCCCATTGTTTTTGCCAGAGAACCAGGGTGAACAGCCAAAAGTCAGCTACTGGAACAAATCTCTAAGCACACCCCAACTCAACATCACCAGAGTTAAAGATCGGTACTATCAACATAAGAAGCCTGAATGGCAAAGAAATGGAGCTAGCTGAGGAATTAGATAAGTACCAGATCGACATAATAGGAGTGACTGAAACAAAAAAGACAAAAACTGGTGAGATCTTTCTGAACAACAAATACAAAATATTATATTCACGAAATGACAATCAAGGAAAAGAAGGAGTAGCCATAGTATTCAACACAAAATATGAGGCTAATCTTCTTGAATGGCACGCTATCTCAAGTAGAGTGATGTGAGCAAATATCTCATTGGACAATGAGACTTATTTGTGCCTATGGTCCCACAGAAGGTTCTACTAAGGTAGAAGTGGAGGAAATTTTTTGATGCTTTAGAAAAAGCAGCTGACAAAATGAAAAGGAAAAGTTGGTCCTTGTTGGGATCTAAATAGCAGAGTGGAAAATGGTTGTCAGACATACAAAAATATTTTGGGAAAATTTGTAGAAAAGAGCAAAGCTAATAATAATTGCAAATAAAAAGCCAAACGGCTATTTTTTCTGGCGAAGTTAATTAAATTAAGGTGTTAAAAATCCCTTGTTATTTTACAGCCAGTATGCGAAACTCTGAGATCGAAAACTACGATCTACGAGTTTCATGCCGAAGAACTATCGGCAAATCCAAGCGTAAGTGAACACCTGGTAGTACAACACCAAGGCAACTCAAAGCAAAGGTGGAACAAGCTCTCTCACTATACTTGATATGGTCTGGGTAGTGAAATCTCTTCATTATGTAGCGCAGTATTACATCTCCTAGGAGCTGTGTTTTACATTATGAGAAAATATCAAGGATAGTGAAGGAGCTTGCTCCACCTTTGCTTTGAGTTGTCTTGGTGTTGTACATACCAGGTGTTCACATACGCTTGGATTCGCCGATAGTTCTTCAGCATTGAACTCTTAGATCATAGTTTTCGATCTCAGAGTTTTGCATACTGCCTGTAAAATAATAAGGGATTTTTATCCCCTTAATTTGATAATGGCAAATACCTATTGGATTTCTGCTCAGGACATGGACTGTGAATTACTAACACCATGTTCCAACATAAAAATGTGCACAAATTCACATGGAGAAAAAAGGCAAGGAATAAGAAAAGTCCCATTGACTATGTTATTGTTGATAGTGATATTTTCTCCCTGGTACAGGACACCAGAGTGTACAGAGGATTTGAAATTGGAATTGATCACTATGTAGTCTTGAGCAGGATAAAACTGAATTTCATATTGAAAAGAATAACATGTAAGAAAGTTTTGAAGAGAATAAAAGTTGAGCAGCTCTCAGATGTGAACTGTAGACTAAAATACACAGATTATTGAAAAAAAATTAAAGAGTTTGAGAACAAGAACCAAACCTTGGAGATTCAGTGGCAAGCCTTGAAGAATACCCTGATTGATTCAGCCAGAGAGGCATGTGGGGAGATTGTCTGCAAGGATAGAAAAATCAGAACTCCATGGTGGACACAGGAAGTAAAAGAGACAGTGAAGGAAAAGAAGAAAGCATATCAGTAGTTCCTGGCAAATAAGTCAGCTTGTGCTCTTAGAGAATACAGAGACAAATGTAAGAAAGCTAAACACTGTGTAAAACTAGCTAAACAAAAGTCATGGGAGGACTTTGACAAGAACATAGAAAATAAATATCAAGTAGGTGACAAAATATTCTGGACGTTGTTGAAGAAGCTTACAAATGGAGGAAAGAGTGCTGTAAAAGGAGTTAGAGGTGATAAATGTGTCATGAAAACAGGAGAAAAGATATCCTTGAAGTATGGAGTAACTACTTCAAAAAATTGCTAAATGAAACAAGCAATGATAGCACAGTGGTAAAAAACACTCAACAGGCACACAGTCAGTAATACATATCCATACTTGAAGTAGAAAAAGCCATCAAAGGCTTGAAATATGGAAAGGCAGCAGGAGTAGATGATATTCGACCAGAAATGCTGAAGTATGGTGGTATAAAAGGCTTGCAGTGGCTGCACTGCAGTTCAAAAGGCCTGGACAGAGGGGCAAATTCCTGATGATTGAAGTAGAGCTCTCATTGTATCCATATATAAAAAGGGAAATAAAACCGAATGTGAGAATTAGAGAGGTATTTCCCTACTGAGTGTTTCTGGCAAGATTTATGCAAGTATACTTGAGAAACGGTTGAGAAGAATTGTGTAAGAAAAGCTTGGTGAAGCACAAGCTGGATTCAGGCCAAATAGAGGTTGTCAGGATCAGATCTTCACTTTACGACAAATAGTTGAGAAAGCATGTAACTTGATAACAAAGATCTGTATTTAAGTTTTGTTGATCCTGAAAAGGCATATGACAAGGTGCCGAGAGAGAGAGAGAGAAGCTATTCAATACTCTACAGTTAAATGGTGTCAATGGGGCATTATATCAAGCAATACTTAGTCTTTATTTGAGTTGTAAGTCAGCAGTTAGAATTGAAGTACAGGATGATGGTTTAATGTTAAATCTGGTGTGAGACAAGGATGTACATTATTCCCTCTTTTATTCATTATCAAATATGAATCACATTATGAAGAAAAGTGGTATTAAACATGATATCAAAATTGGAGATGTTAATGTCGGCTCTTTGCTTTATGCGGCTGATGTTATACTTCTAAATAAATCTGCTACAAGTCTACAAAATTCCCTGACTAAATTGAATAACTGTTGTAATAGATATGGTATGAAGGTCAGCAATAAATAGACCAAGAAAATAGGTAGAATCGTTGAAAATGTCAACTGTGTCGTGAAAGTAGATCCTGTGGAAAAAGTAAAACATTTCAGCTACTTAGGCACGATTGTTAGTGCAAATGGCAAATATGGAAATAGATAACAGAATCATCAAAGCTGGTATGGTAGGAAGTCAATTGAATAAATTCATATGGAATGCGATTGAAATTAGTCGGAACACTAAATTAGCCATGTACAAGACAGTGTTCAAACCAGTTTTAACTTATGGATCTGAGAACTGGGTCAGAAGTAAAACACTTGACCAAAGACTAGAGACCGCATATGAGAGTCCTGAGAAAGATTAGAGGTGTGAACAGATGGCATCAATGGCAATATCATATTAAAAACGAGGATATTAGAAAAGCTCTTGACATTGTCAGCATCCAGGAATGCACTAGCAGAGCTAATCTCAGGTGGTATGGTCACTTGAACAGAATGGGCATGGAAAGATTAGCAAAACAAGTGTTCTCTGCCAGGTTGGCAGGAAATCGACCCAGAGGAAGACCAAGATATAGGTGGATTGATACGGTACAAAGTGCCTTAGACGATAGAAATATAAGATCTGATAATGTTGGATTCTTGACAAGTAACAGACTGATTTGGATCAAAATAATTGATAGGAAGTTAGTAATGATGTAAATTTTTCATGTAGTGCTTAGTATCATATCCTGTACACCCATTGAGGATACCTGTCAGGAATGTGATGATGATGATAAACTAGAAAATTAATCATTAACAGTAACTGACGTTTGGAAAAAAATTTTCTATTTTGGACTGCTTAAGTCATGTTGCATCTGCTATCGCTGAAATATGACCACAAACTTTAAATGCCTGCTGGAATGCAGCTTGGCTTGGATGTGTTGCAAACATTGCAACCATGCAAACATCTATATTATCAGCTGAAATCATTACATTGGCACATAAAATTGGTGGAGAAGGTTTAGATACATTTGGCGAATTGTAGACGAATTGCTTGTGGGTAATGCCTTAAGTGACGATGATATTATTGGATATTGATTAACTTTAGATATTGTCGAAGATCCAGAAAACAATAGTGAAGCGGAAGAAAAACCTGTCTTCCTCACTGAAAATATAATTCGAGAAGATCTTGAACTGTGCAATAAATTGGAAAATCATTTTCTTGTTAATGACACAAATTCTGAACGAGCCTTTAAATTCCAACGTGAGCTGGAGAACTGTATATCTGGATATCACGAGCTGTATAAAAAATTAGGGAAATCATCATCGCAAAGTTTAATCACCGATTACGTTGTCGGAATTAAAAAATGAGCACAGAATGAGGGTGAAGCTAATTCTGTTTGTGAAGAACCATTGCTTTTACCATCCAGATCTGATGCGCTGACTATCTCTTCTGGTGATGAATGTGATTTTGCACTAGTTTGCAAGCGTCGCCGAATATTTTCTAATAGCAATGATAATTCTGATGAGAAATGTAAAAAAAAAAAAAAATTGTTACTCTTCAGTAAAATTAAATGAATGAAGCTTTAAAACAAACTTAGGCATTCTTATTTTCCTGAATTTTCATTAACTTTTTTGAGATTTTAGGTTCATTTTAATTTATTGCTTCCATTTTATGTGGTTTTAGAAAATTATGGAACGTATCCCTAATTTTTCAACGTAAGTTAGGCCTTTTTTGTGCAATTTTTTATATGCGTTTTCTGTGGAACGTATCTACCGCATAAAAAGAGACCCGACTGTATCTGTTGATGTGATGAATACATGAAAAAAAAATGCTGCAATATCAGAAAATAGTAACACATCTTTCTCACTCTCTTGCTCCTATAAAATTATATGAAAACAAGTAACTCCATATATGATGGTTAAGAATATATAATTTTCTGTTATGTGAAGTTATAAAATAGCACATTTTCAAATTGTACTCTTCTCACTAGGTTAAAATATGCAATAAATATCTTATTGGATAAATTATTTTTGTGAGACATTTTTTTTGCAGGAAATGGGTCGACATGATGATCTTTGGTCTTTATTCTATATGTTAGTAGAATTTGTTAATGGACAGTTACCATGGAGAAAAATAAAAGATAAAGAACAGGTAAATGTGATTTTGTTTTCAAAAAAGCAATAAATATTTTGATAATTATTATATAATTATCAAAATATATTTGATTTGATTTATATTTATATTTGATTATATTATTATTAATAATAATACTATCTGCCACATACTATCTACAGCTGCTATTTATACCTGTTCTTGAATTCATTCACTGCCAGTGTTTCATTGGCAATCAATTCCAATCATACATCACTCTGTGAGAGAAAAATCTAGCTCTCTCCCTCCTTCCTTCTTGAATTGAAAAATTCCATTTACTGAAATCCTTTATGATCCTTTCAGAAGTATTTAAGTCTTATTCATTATATCACTCCCCTCTTTTACATGTTAGCTGGTGTTTGCAATCTACAAACTCTGTTTTCATAATCAATATTCCACAAACCTGATATCATTTTAAACATTCTCCTTTGCATTCTCTCCACTATATCAGAACCACCACAGAAATCCATGTGAGATCTTATCAAGACCTTGTAAAGAGGAAAAATGACTTAACTCGATACATCAAGGTTCATTTTATAATTGCAGTTATCCTCCGAGTTGTATTTGCAATCTTTGCTATATGGCCCCTGAACTTCAACTTCCTATCTACTAACACTCCAAAATCCCTAGCCTGATAGTTTCTTCTACCATAATCCCACCAATATAATACGACATTGGATATCTAATCATGCAAAAGTGCATGACTTTACATTTACTGACATTGAACTGTATATTCCCACAATTATAGCCTATTCAAATCATTCTGCAAGTATTGCATATCAGCATTCCTGATTACCCTACCTATCTTTGGCAATCAACATCATCAACAAATAGCTGTATGTCACCTGTCAAATCCTTCCAAATATCAGTAAGGTACAGATTGAATATTGATGGACCAAGGACTAATCCTTGTGCTACAACACTGGTGACCTTGCAGAAATCTTGCAAACTCACTTCCCCCCATAGTAACTCCCCATGTACTGCTTTTTGTTATGTCAGATATCTTCTTATGTATGCCAATATTTTATAATCCAGTCACATATTTTCCAATTTATGCTATGGTATATCCATTTCCTTTGTCTAAATCAACGGTAACATTATTATAGAATGTGAGCAAGTTGCTCAAACATGACCTTCCCTTAGTAAACCCATGTTGATTATTGCAAAATATAGTTTCTCCATCAATCCATTTCTGTATGTGAGCCCTGACCAACTTTTCCAAAATCTTCACCACTACTCCAGAGATACTGATAGGTCAGTAGTTGGCTATGTCAGTCTATGCACTGCCCTTATGCAGTGGGATTACCATACGTTCTTTTCACTCATGTGGAATCTTCCCTGTTCTGAGATTCAAAATATTTAGGCTGGTCAAAGTAACAGCCAGCTCATCTGAACATCCTTTTAGCATCAAATGTTGATATCTCATGCACTTATTGCTGAATTCTAGTACTTCCTACTCATATAAGAGTTTTTTCATCCAGTAAAGAGGTAGCAGTGAGTGCAAATCTGCATATATCAGGCTGATAGCTTTTAGCAAAACAGCTACTTATTATTTGAACAATCTCTTCTGCATCTGTGGCCCACATAAAATCTGTGTTCAGTGACTATTTTTTCATATTCATTCTTTCTTTTAATTGCACCATAATGATAGAATTCTTTGGGATTGTCTTTAACTTGCAAAGATTTTCTTTTCATAATGAGACTTAGCTTTGCATACAACAGCTGTGGCCTGCTGCTTATAATTTTCATAACCACCATCCTCATTCAAACACTGTTCCTTCCACATTATCTTTTTCTTACTAATCTCATGCTAATTAGATTACACATCCATTTCACTCCTATCCTATTTATTCAAACTCTAGGGACACTTCAGAGGCACTGTCAATATTCTTCCCATCCAACAACTGATATGTTAGCATAGAACCCAGCATACTTCTCAGTTGGTCATTATTGATGGTTTTATAATTATTTTTAAGTAGCAGTTTGTGTAAGTTATGTACTCTTATAATGTTACCAGTAATGTTGTGTTACTTGCTAGTATTGATATTTTAATATTCATAATTTTTTTTGGTAGCAATTATTAGCAATGGCTAACCTGTCTTCTCTTAATGCCTTACTACCTCATTTACTTAATTCCAGCCTGAGAGTACATGGAATTTTACAGATGTAAGGTTTTAAAATTTGGAAAACAAAGATGGGATGCACAATTTATGCTTGGTTGAGGATATATTGTCGGAGGTGGAGAAAATAAGAGATCTGGGGGGTGATAATGGATAAGGATCTGAAATTTAGGGGACACATAG